>NW_025387447.1:0-6281 GCF_016433145.1 Gracilinanus agilis | reverse complement strand
GGGGGTAGTGCAGGGGTCAGACAGGGAGCCCCTCACTTACCTCGACAGTCCGGCAGGTCTCTTCCAGTTGACTGATTATTCCTTGGACTCGGTCATTGCTTCCCACAAGGACTGCAATGCCATCGCTGAGCTCAGACTGAGGAGGGAGACAACAGGGACACCATCAATACACAAGGATGCCAGCCCCCAGGCACAGATCCCATCCTGCAGTTTACTTTCAGAGGTGGCACCAACATAACCCTGGCCCAGAGCTACCCCCATGTGTGTCTGTACTGCCTGTCCTCCATCTCCCAGGGTTATAAGGGCAGTGTTCATATAAGTTCTGGGAAGTTGAGTTGCTTCTCCTCCTCCTTCTAGGTGGCCAAGTGGAGAGAGTAAGGAAGACTTGATTTCAAATCTGTCTTCAGATGTTTATTAGATTTATTACCTTGGACAAGTCATTTAACTTCAGGATAAGAGCACCTATCTCCCAGAGTTGTTCTGAGGATCAAATGAGATATTTACATGGTGCCTGGCATATAGTAGCTACCAAATAAATGTGTATTCCCTTTCTTTCTTCTACCCACAGAAATCCAAACTGGGTCCAAATCATTTGATTCGAGAATTGTCAGAAATGGTAAAAGGATATGAATAAGTAATTCTCAGATGAAGAAATAAAAGCCATCAATCATCACATGAAAAAATGTTCTAAATCCCTCCTGACTAGAGAAATGCAAATTAAAACAACTCTGAGGTACCATCTCACACCTATCATATTGACCAATATAGCAATAAAAGAAAGTAGTAAATGTTGGAGGGGATATGACAAAATTGAGACACTAATGCATTGTTGGTGGAGTTGTTAAATGATCCAACCATTCTGGAAGTTAATTTGTAACTATGCCCAAAGGGCTATAAAACTGTGCATACTTTGATCAGGTAATACCACTACTGGGTCTATATCCCAAAGAGATTTTAAAAAAAAAGTCTGAGGTGAAGGTCTGAGTTGTGTTGGATTTGGGTCAGAATGGCAATGGTTTCTCCAGGTCCCAGATCAAAAGAGAAGCAGGCAAGCTTAACTGAAGGGGAGGGGCAGGAGTGAGTAGGATTCTTCTCCTCCTCTCCCACACTGGAAGCAGTTGAAACAGTTAACAGAATACCCTCAGAGCTGGCTATGGAGGCTATTCAAGCTTGGTAAATTCTAGGCCAAGATGGTAAATGGATAGGGACTAAACCCCTTGAGATAATAACTTTCTCTGTATAAATTATCCCCCCACAGGATAGGATAAATGAGGCTAGGTCTTCTTCAGATCAGACCATAGGCTCTTAGGACAGAGACAGCATCAGCTCCAGCTTGAAACGTGGCTTAGTGAAGTGAAAGATGGTGAGTATGGCCCAAGTTAACTGGATACAGGCTCAATATCCAAAGAACAAAGGATTTAATGGTTTCAGGGAACAGGGAGAAGGAATTGGTTTAAGAAAGGATGAAGGAAGGTAAGCTAACTGAAACTGCTAAATGCTGGCTAGCAGCACATTCCCCCAGGTGAGGGGAATGTCTACTCAAAGGCTGGACTCCTATCTAAGCCCCTAAATAATCTTCCTCTAAATCCTATACAGCGAAACTGAAGGTAGATAGTGGATCTTGCTTGGAGGTCTATCTTGAGGTTAGCTATCAAAGTAAAGCAGCTCCTGGCTGTCAGAGACTGAATGCCTCAGCCCCTGAACCTACACAGAGTGTGTACCAAGAGCCCCTGTAAGAGGGGTGACCTGGCTTTTATACCAAGTCTCCAACTGCCCTTAATTGCCCCCTCCCTTGGAGTTCTGGGGGGCACTATGGAATTCTGTGATGCAGCTTTAACCCCTGTCAGGATCATGGATGTTACAGTAACCCTGGTTTTCTAGTACATAGAATTTCCACTGGAAATTCTGCAGGCATCATGCATCTTTGCACCTATCACCTTCCTCTACACTATACCTAAAGTATGCTCTCCATCTTTAACAACATAAAAAAAAACCTATTCCTTATGCCTTATTCTAACTATCACTGTCTAAGAAGGGTAAGGACAGAGGGAAAAAGAGGGTTTGCATGTAATACAGGTATGACAATACATGAAATAAAGTAACACAAGTGTGTAACAATAAACTTTTCTGTATAACTTGTGCAAAACATAACTTTGCAATAAATATAGGTTGCAACAACTATATCTAAGGAATACAATAAAGTATCTTTGAAACACAATGAAATATAAATCTGCAAAAGTGCATTAAAACTGTATCATATCCGGCCTCAGACACTTCCCAACTGTATGACCCTGGGCAAGCCACTTGACCCCCATTGCCTACCCTTACCAATCTTCCATCTATAAGTCAATACACAGAAGTTAAGGGTTTAAAATTTTAAAAAAACTGTATCATAACTTGCTGTTTTTATATTACAAGCAAGCTATTAAATTAATCTGGCTCTGCAAGCTGAGTGCTTGTAGAGAAAACTATAAGCTGTGATTAGGCTTACAGTACATAAACCACTCATCCTAAATTTTGTATTAGTACCTTATTTAAGCTATGTTATGGTGTCAATACTCTAAGTTTTAAGTTATTAATATGTTAAGGTTATCTTGTTAGTAATAATTATGTATATAACTATATATAATTACTTATTCTTATTGCTATTATGACTTTCCATAATCTAACTCTTTATTCCAAAGGTCCCTAAAGCTACCTTTCCCTAAGTTTGCTAGTAATCCTAAACTATACATGTGTTAGTAATTGTAATACAAATATTCAGCTATACACAATGCATATATACACTGTGTAATTTTGTACAAGCAAAAGTTCCATTGATATCTATCAAATCAAAAAAATCAGTGGATTTTTATATGCTAGATATCATATGATACTCTTCCATTATATACAGATATTCACATGCAATATTTACATTGATATATATGCAAATATAAATATTATGTATATATAGAGAGAGAGAGACTCTCATTTATCTACAGGAGGCCCATGTCAAGAAGTGAAAAATCAGTTCTGTGTTGTGTTATATGTACTAATTAATATGTGATGATGCATGCACATACTTACCCTCTACTGCCTGGATCTTCTGCCAACACTGGAGAATCACAATTCTCCTTGTGTAGCAATGTGTAATCTGGCATGCAACCTATTATGTGATGTCCTATTTGTGTATTGTATAGTTGTATAATCAATATTATAACCTTACATTACTCCTTCTTTCTAGTCCTCTTCCTGCATAGTATTTAATAAAGATTACAGTTCACTTGTGAGTGTCTTTTCCTTTGTGCCGTCCATGCTGTGGATCACTGCAGCTTATAGCTTTTGTGTACTTCATTTTTTCATCTGTACAGCATACATACTTGCCTGTTGTCTAACATCTTGTCAGATGGTTGCCTTGACACCTTCATAAACAGGAACAGTAGTAGTTGTGTAATTGTGTTAATTGTGTTACCTAATTTTTGTGTTGCTAAAAAAAAAATTCCAAATTTTTTTCTTCTTTTGAATTAATTTAAAGTAGTTCAATCTTCCTCATCTGTACATTGTGCATGCTATTGATCTATTTGTGCATTTATTTGATGTTGCTCTAAATCAGTTATTGTTTCATGGTGTTCTTCATTTACAGCGTGTACTTTTACAGGCTTCACATGTGTGATGTGAAACTAGAGATCTCTGTTCTCAACTTTGACACTCGTAGGGGTTGTGATTAAAATTTGATAAGGCTCGACACATTTAGGGTCCACAATGGATTTTCTTGCAAAGTTTCTTATATATACCATATCTCCCAGTTTAAGTTAATGCCAACTAAAGTCTAACAGAACTCTCTGAGTTAGAAGTCCAAGTCTGCGCAATTCATCCAGTCTTTTCTTCAAAGCTTTTATGTATCTAAACAGCTGGCATTCAGCTCCAAGGTGTGACAAGTGAACTGATTTCTGGGATGAAGAATGCCAAGGGGAATGACCATATAAAAGTTCAAACGGTGATAAATGGGTGTCACTACTGGATTGACTTCTCAAATAAAAGAGAATAATGGGGAGTGCTTGTACCCATTTCAGATGGCTTTCTGAACACACTTTTCCAATCAATGTTTTAACTTTTTTGTTACAATTTTCAATTTGCCCCAATGACTGGGGGTGGTAAACTGAATGTAGGCTCCTTTTTATTCCTAGGGTTTTGTAAATATCATGAAGGATGTTTTGAGAAAAATGTGATCCATGGTCCGAGTCAATTCTGGCTGGAATAGAAAATCTCGAGATTATCTCTCTCAGAAGTGTTTTCACTACAAAGGCAGCGTTCTTCTTCGCTGGGAATACTTCTGGCCACCAAGTCAACCTATCAATGATGACTAGGGCATATTTGTACCCCTGACAATTTGGCATGGATATATAATTGATCTGCAAGCACTCAAACAGGGTATGGGTGAGTTGTCTCCCACCAAGCCCTTTAATTCTGGTCATCCCCTGATTGAAACGCAAGTAGACTTTGCATTTCTGGCATGTTCTTATTGCACATGTAGAAATTCCATGTGCGACAATGTCATTTGATCCTGTAAATTAATGCTTGAGTGTCATAATGTCCTTTTGCATGCAATGCATTGTATAGGGTATTATACAAAGATCTTGGAAGAATGGGTTTGTCTGCACTTGAAAACCATATGCCTCTCACTAATTTGGCCCCAAGATTTTCTATTCAGTGCCTCACTTCCCTTGGGGAGTATGTTTGTTTGAGATCTGCTTCATCCACCAAAGAGAAGTTTAGCACATGGATGGACCAAATCGGGTTCCATATCTGGCTGTTATGTCAGCCCTGTGGTTTCCTAGAGACACACAATCTATACCCTTTTGATGTGATTGGCAATGCATCACTGCAACTTCTTTGGGCAACTGGACAGCTTCCAGGAGTTGATTATGCTCCCATAGGCTATTTCCTTCCCACCAGATGTTAAAAAGCCACAGTATCTCCAGATTTGGGCTGTGCAGTGTACTACATTAAAAGCATACTTGCTGTCTATGTAAACATTAATTCTCTTATCTTTGCCAATCTGAAGAGCCCTGGTGAGACTGAGGATTTTGGCACCTTGAGCACTCATGAACTTTGGTAGAACTGCATACCATAAAATCTCATCTTGAGTCACCACAGCTGCACCTGTAAATCTTTCTCCATCTAACACGTATGCAGAACCACAAATAGTGTCAGATCAGGTTTGATCAAAGGGATATCAGTTAGGTCTTCTCTAGTCTTCTGCACTATTTCCAAGGTATCTGCACAACTATGGATGGGTTCTCCTTCTAATGGTAAGTCTGGCATTAGTGTGGCTGGGTTGATCTCCTTGCAACAATGAAAAGTCAGGCTTTAATTGCTCAGCAACACAATTTGATATTGGGACAAGCACTGAGATGTAAAAGCTTGCAGGTTGCTATTTTTCAAGATGGTATCTATTTGGTGAGGTGACAGCATGATCCTGCATCCCAAAACCAGATTTTTTCACCATTAGGGCAGCAGCTGCAATTGTTCTCATACACAATGGCATCCCACAGGCCACGACATCCAACTGGGAGCTATAGTAGGCAATAGGTCTAAACGGATCTCCAAGAGTTTGCATTAATACAGCACTAGCAATTCCCTTGTCCTCATGTACAAATAGATGAAATGGTTTTGCATGGTCAGGGATTCCAAGTGCAGGGCTTATCAAGACAGCTGTTTTAAGTTTTTCAATTGCATGCTTGTGCTCCGGTGTAAGTTTCAAAGGTTCTGAGACAGTGTTCCTAGTCAAGTCTGTCAGAGGTTTTGAGATCAGACTATATCCTGGAATCCACTGCTTACAATAACCCATGATTCTTAAAATTGCACGGAGCTGCTTCTTGGTCTTAGGCATGCTCAGCTTCTGTATATCTGCAACTTTTTGGGGGGAGATCCTCCTTGAACTTTTTTTCAACACAAAGCTGAGGTATTCCACCTTAGGGATCACCCATTGCAATTTGGCTTTTGAGACCTTGTGTCCTCTTTTGCATAACTCTTGCAACAGATATTTACTGTCTCTTTGACACACACAAGCATTTGGTGACATAAGCAAAAGATCATCAACATAATGCACTAGTTTACTCTCAGTGAAAATGATTGATTCAAGGTCTCTCTGTAGGATCTGGCAAAAGATATTTGCACTTTCTGAGAACCCTTGTGGAATTCTTGTCCAACAGATCTGCTTTCCCTCCCAGGAAAATGCAAAAATCTTCTGACTGGACTCATGCAGGGGCACTGTAAAAACACAAGTCCACAATAGTGAA
>NW_025387446.1:0-5238 GCF_016433145.1 Gracilinanus agilis | reverse complement strand
CCTGGGCATGCATACAACCCTCTATTCAGTATGGGAAGTTAAAGATGCTTGTTGGATTGGATTAACTTAATTTAGTCTCATCAGGTCTCTAAGAAATCTTCTGAATAGAGAAGACCTTGCTCTAAGGCAGTAATGAAATGGGGAAATTCCCCTACAGGGTCTAAGAGAACTACTTTGAACATTTCTATTCCCTTATAACTACAGCAGCATTTGGGAATAGCTCCATGTTCTTCACTATTTCTATGTAATCTTTCAACTTTACCTCCTGCGATGTTTGCTATAATTTTATAGGTGTGTCATTGCAAAGTTGTCTCATATGAGACTGATGGGTTGGGGGGGGAATTGGGGGTGCGTTAGCTGATACCAACTGAAAGACAGTGTTTAGACTTGGGCCACATAATTCAAATACCTGGGTAAAAGTATTTTTTTAGACAAAAAAGATTTTTTAATTTTTCATTCATTTATTTTTTAAAATAATATTTTGTTTTTTCCCCTTTTTACATGTAAAAACAAATTTTTAAACGTTTATTTCTTTTTAAGTCTTCAGTTCAAAATTCTCTCCCTTCCTCTGGCCTGCCCTCCCTTCCTCCTTGCCCTGCACTCTCCCTTAGACAGTAAATAATTTGATATAGATTTTACATGTGTAATCATGTAAAACACTTTTCCATATTAATCTATTTTTTCTTTAAGCTTTGTTTTTTTTAAGTTTTCAATTTTATTTTTTTTACATCATTATAATTTCCACCAACATCCCCTTTCTCCCACCCAGATAGCTATTTCATATAACAAATAGTATAAAGATTGAAAAAGAGAGAGAAGAGGAGGGAAAATCAACATAATCAAGGAATACACCAAAGAAGTTTGAAAATATGTACAATGTACAGTACTTGTGGACCTGCCACTTCTGCAAAGGGGTGGGATGAGGATGTCTTCTCATATCACTTTTTTTTTTAATTTTTTTTTTTTTTATTTTTAACCCTTGTACTTTGGTATATTGTCTCATAGGTGGAAGATTGGTAAGGGTGGGCAATGGGGGTCAAGTGACTTGCCCAGGGTCACACAGCTGGGAAGTGGCTGAGGCCGAGTTTGAACCTAGGACCTCCTGTCTCTAGGCCTGACTCTCACTCCACTGAGCTACTCAGCTGCCCCTCATATCACTTTTTTTGAGCCAGGCTTCTTCTTTATAATTTTGTAGCATTTACTTTAAATTTTTTTTTGGGGGGTGGGGCTCTTCTGTTTACATTGTCTCATTCAGTGTGTATATCATTTTCTTGGCTCGATTTCATTATGTAACAGTTAATCCAATCCATGTTTCTCTGTAGTCTTCAGATTCATCATTTTTTATAGAAGTTAGTCAATAGCAATCAGTAAACATTAATTAAGTACCTATGTGCCAGGTACAATTCTAAGTACTGGATAATATTTATTATATTTTTTGCGTGTAGACCAGTTTGTTTAGCCATTCACCAATCAATGGATAATTCCTTTGTTTCCAATTCTTTGTTATTAAAAATGTTGCCATAAATATTTTAGTGAATATGGGAACTTTCTTCTTATTGATGGCTTCCTATAGGCATAAGTGCAGTTGTGGAGACTCCGGGTCAAAGGATTATGATATTTGGGTTATTTTAGGTGCGTAATACAGATTTAAAATTCCATTAACAATGCACTGGTGAGCCTACCTACCCACAACCCCTCCAACATTGACTATTGCTATCTTTGTGATCTTTGTCAAGTTTTAGGATCTGAAGTAAAACTTCAGAATTTTTTAAATTTGCATTTTTTTACTCTCTATCTTTAGTGATTTGGATCATTCTTTCATGTGGTTGTGAACATTTTGCAATTCTTTTGAGAATTTTTTGTTCAAATCCTTTGACTAGATGTGAGTGTTTAATGTTAACTATTTATATATCTTGGATAACAAATTCTGATGAGAGAAATTTAATTTAAAAAAATTTTTTTCCTGTTTAACAACTCCTCTTCTTCTCTTGGGTGCATTAATTTTGTTTGTGCAGAAACTTTTCAGTTTCATGTATTCGGAGTTATTTTCTCTTTTGTAATCACTTCTATCCTTTGTTTAGTTGAGAATAAATCACCCATGCATAGCTGCAAGATGTTTTCAATGGTGATAGTATCCGTGTTTGCATTAGAAAAAAATAAACATTTTTCAAATGACTTTCTAACCTCTCTAAAGTCCTATTCCCTTTCATTACTATGATATAGAGTTGACCTTTAGATAGAAAAGGCTATCAGTAGAGAACAAGTTTTGGTTAGTCTACTCAGCTGGGATGTCTTTGAGTACACACAGGTAACAGAAATTTGTACCTGTTATCCTCAGACCAGTCTAAATAAGTTCAGAAAGGTTCATTACCAGCAGTTGGCCACAGGGTCACAAATATTTCAGCCACAAAACTTTAGAAGATTATATTAAACTGTTGCTCTGGTGGAGGAGGTCCTCATCCCAATGAAATCACAAATGCTTCAAATATTCAAATATATGTTTATAGAAATGATACACACGAAAGATTTAGAGGAATAGAAGCACCTAGGAAAAAGGAGGCATCTTTTCTCCTAATTTTAACTAATCAGTGTAACCTAATCATTTCTTTGATGTGAACTAAAATCAACCTTCAGATTTACTCTGAACTTTGTTTTAAAACCAAAAACTTCTTGCTTTGGCCATTAGAGCAAAATGATATCAGAATGGCTTACAAGGAGCTTCTATTTAAACTCTGATATTTTTCTTTACAATAGACCAGGGGTTGGCAACCTTTTTGGCCGTGAGAGCCATAAATGCCACATTTTTTAAAATGTAATTTCATGAGAGCTGTACAGTGCTCACAGTGCACCTCCTGTAACAGTGCCTGAAAAAAATTGATTTTATGGCTCCTGCAGAAAGAGCCATATCTGGCCCTCAAAAGAGCCGGATATGGCTTGAGAGCCATACATTGCTGACCCCTGCAATAGACCTTTAGCTTCCTACTTATAATGTAGACAGGAAAGGTCACATTTCCCCCTCTCAAGTATCCAGCTAACTGATCCCTTATATCTATGTTTTGCATGTCCATCTTATTCCATCTCTTCTCTTTTCCTTTCTCCACTCCTCTTTCTCTCTGTCTTTGTTTTTCCCTGCCTCTCTCCATCTTCCCTTCCCTTGTGTCTTTGTCTGTCACATCCCTTCCCCTTTTTGTCTGTCTTTCTCTGTGAATGTCTCACATATGTGTGGACACACACACGCATACACACACATCACAATCTGACCACACAAATCTCTCTGACTGTCCTTTTTCAATCAAGAGATTCTTAGTTTCATAGTCATTCTAGCTTTACCTGAAATCGCATACTTTAACATGAACTTACAATTGGTTAAATATGTCAAATATATCCACCCATAGTTACTAAAACAAGATTTACATCCTCCTAACAAACTGACTCCTTTTCCTGAAGCATCCATTGCAAATTCTTTTAAACAGAACATAGCCATGGAAAAATTAAAGATTTGGTTTATATATGCATACATTATATGCACTTATATATGTATATATATAAAATTAAATGATATCTTCTCTAGTTTGGAGAGAGGAGGGAGATATTGGGAATTTTAGCATAACAAAAAATAAATTTAAGTAAATAAACAGAATATAATCTTTTCAGGCAAAGCTAGAAAATATTTCCTCCACTGGCCACTACAGGCTAACTCTCCTTTTACAGAAGTTCCTATGGTTCTATAAAAGGTGTTTCCAGCTGCATTTCTATCAGAAAGTTTACAGGCAGAGTTAGCTTCCTGAGAATCCTTTCCCAGTCCTGGCTCTAAAATTTCTTGTTTCTGTGGTTTGGAGACAAACCCTGAACATTTGTCCAATGTAGCATTTTGTGGTTATGGATACACATGCAAGGACCTTATTGAGGTTGACTGGCTTTCTTTTTCTTCTCTTCTCCTCTCTTCTCTCTTCTCCTCTCTTCTCTTCTCTTCTCTTCTCTTCTCTTCTCTTCTTTTCTTTTTTCTTTCCTTTTCTTTCCTGTTCTTTTCTTTTCTTTTCTTTTCTTTTCTTTCCTTTCCTTTCTTTTTTGCAAATTGCTGCCTTTTGAGACTCTTTTTCTTTCTTCCTTACTTTCTTCTTTTTTGGATTTTCTTTGGCACAGTATCTTTTTTTCTCTTTAGACTGAGGGTATCAGATGTCTTCTGGCCTTTGTGTGTTTAATATTGTAATTGCTTTGATATCTATTTCATTTGTACCTTGAGCTCCTTGGGAATGTTTTCCTGCCATGCCCGGAGGTGTTTGAACAAAGGATGCTTTAGAAATGGAAATGTGTTTGATTTCTGTGAACTGACTTAGACTACTGCTCATTTTCAGTTTAACCTAACACAGTGGAAATGTTGAGTTTGATTGCATTCGATAATGTCCAAGAACCAACTGGAGAAAATGAAAAGGGACACTTATCACAACTGCACTGCCTCCATCTGTTTTTAAAATCTCTTTAGGTATTAGTTTTGTTGATGCATTCTATGATTCATGCCATACTCAATCCCCTCCGAACCTGCATTGGACATTTTTCTAAGGAAAACAGTTAAGCACAAGCCACCAGTGCCAGGACTCTATCTGACAGTGTAGGCAGTATTTTCTCACTGGAGTCCCCCAACTTCTCTGTCAAGACATGGGAGGTATGTTTTATTCCTGTTCTCTGGGACCTAGATTAGTCATTACAATTATTCAGGGAGTGTCTTCCCAGTCATGTTCTTTTCATTTACATTATTGTAATCATTGTATATTCTTCCTCTGGTTCTGTTTACTTCATTTGTCACACTACACAATACGATTTCATTTCTTTCATGTGCTAAAGCTTGTTCAACCATCCCCAATTGACAGGCACCTACTTTGACATTTCTAGTTGGTTTTGTGTGTGTGTGTGTGTGTGTGTGTGTGTGTGTGTGTGTGTGTGTGTGTGTGTGTGTGATGCACTGGCTGACTACAAAGTACTGCTCTGAATAATCTAGTATTTATGGGGCCTTTCTTTCTGGTCTTGACTCTTTTGGACATATGCCCAATTGTGGCATATCTTAAATTCTAAACTTGCATGAACATTTCTGGGTGGGAGGTGGTGGAAAGGCACTCAAGACCCTAGTAGACTGTTTAGGGATATAACTTTTTTAAAGTCATTTTTCTTTAGGGTAATTGGGCAAAAACTGTATCATCTTTAACTTCCCATACTGAATAGAGGGTTGTATGCATGCCCAGG
>NW_025387445.1:0-5997 GCF_016433145.1 Gracilinanus agilis | reverse complement strand
TGGGGATCAAAACTGAGTCAAAAGAGGAGCCTCAGATTTTTATCTTAGATGGCCCATTCTGTCTGCATTCCTGACATGCAGTGCAGAAAAATCATACACATAGTTTTACTTGCCGATGATTTTGTAATGGGATCCAGATAAAATATCTGTTACAGACTCTGTTTCTCTAAATGACTCCTAATAGCCTTTTCGGAGGGATCAAGTTGATTTTGGATTAACCTACCTGCTGGTACCAGAGCCTTTTGGGGCTCAGGTGACCAGGACCAAACACAAAGACTGCCTCAGCCTGGATTGGTCACATAGGGAATCCAGATAACAGGCCCTAAATTTGATCCTATTTCTCCAAAGGCTTTAATACATAGAACGGCTTCCCACACAATAATAAAATAAAAATTTGGGAATTCAATATGTTCCCCAAAACAGTGTCCATTTGTCTGTGGACTTTTATCTCCAATGCATGTGACATTTTAAAAAAAAAAAACCTATGAATGCATGAATGCTTGTCACAAGTTCTACAGATGTAGCAAATCTTTTAACCTTGGCTGAGATATTTTTAACAAAGTCTATTACTGTCATCATTCCAAATGCGGCAAAAGAACCCAGAAAAAAAAACACAAACCTATGGTTCTGCTGATGAAAACCTTTTTGGGTCTAAAATGTCACCAAGAATCTAGATCACTCTAGTGGAGATAGATGAAGCTGAAGAGTTAAAATTGTCCAGAAGCTACTGAGGCTTCACTCAAGGTGCTCCCTCTTCAGAACCTTCCAGGGGTACTATGCCCTAGGAACAACTTCCTAGCTCCTCTAGTATGAGACTGTTATATGTCACATCCATTACTTTAAAAAAAAAAAACAAAAACAAAAAAAAAAAAACCTTACCTTCCGTCTTGAAGTCAATACTGTGTATTGGCTCCAAGGCAGAAGAGTAGTAAGGGTAGGCAATGGGGGTCAAGTGACTTGCCCAGGTCACATAGCTGGGAATTGTCTGAGGTCAAATTTGAACCTAGGACCTCCCATCTCTAGGCCTCATCCATTACATTTTTATAAATGCAGAGGTGGGGATTGTAATATCAGTACTTCACTTTAGCTACTAAATGGACCCTTACCTCTTGTTACAAAGAATTCAGAGGCAGGCAGATGATAAGAGATAGTGGATGCTACTACATAACTAAAAATCACTTATGAAGACCCCTTAAAAATCCACATTTCTCTACAAGTTGCTGATTAAAGCAATAATCTTTTCCCAAGCTCCCTTTCCCAGACCTTTTTTTCCAGACAGAAAAACATGTTTTATCAGCACCTACTTCTCCCCTTTCTCAGTTCCTGTTATGTCCTTGGTTACTGTTAATTGGAATTTGGGAAATGACATCTAAAAGTATATATATATTTTCTATGGACACGTGGGGACCTTAAAAACTACATTTCCCGTGGTCCAACGGGTTTCCTGTTTTGGATTACATATTCAAGGTGAATGACTGTTTTAAATAGGGGGAAGTGACTTTGAACTTCCTCTTTAGCTACCTGGAGACGCGGAATACGAAAGGCAAAATGGCTAAGGCAGCAGTTTTAAATTCTTACAAGCGCGTGGTCTAATGACTTTATCCCTATCAGCATGGCTTTAATTAAAATACTAATTTCTCTTATTATATCAGTCTTTATCATTTTTAATTATAACATTACCCCCATCTTTAGTTCTTTGCTCAAGGCTAACCCTGTGTAAATAGAATTAACTCTAGCCCATTCATAGTCAAACTCTACTCACCCTAGGCATAGAGATGATGTCAACCCCACCTCCCTTAGTGGGGAGGGGAGATGAGTTACCCACACGTGACAATAAGTAACAAATCAAGAACAAGGGAGTGCCCTTTGGGCAGTCCAAATCAGTGTAGAGGCTGCCATTTGTCCACTTGAATTAGGGGTGGACCCACAGGAAGTGAGGAAAGACACTATCTCTTCAAGTATGTTGGTTACTTCCTGTTGGGGAGTTCCCGCTTTGAACTTAGTGCTGAAGGATTTCTGAGGAGACCTCAGGCAGCTTCTACTCAGAATTGTCACGTGGGTAAGTTAGGCTGACTTCCTTGGCCTACCTAGGCCATTTCCAAACTCTACCTTTAAGTAGGCTCTAGCCTATCTGATTGCTAGACCTTGTGGCTTGTAGCCTCATTTATTTAGCCTTTTAACATTCTCTCTCCGTCCAGGCCTCTGCAGGCCTGGACTAGACTCTCCCTCTCTCTATTTCCCTACCTTTTACCCTCCTAACTGTAAATAAACTACCTTAAACCCAGTCCTGACTTGGGTCTAATTTAATTATGGAGTCAACCTGAATTGTTGATTCCTGGCAGCCACACTTTAAATATATATCTATAAATACCTTAAATCTCCCTCTTACACCCTTGTTATGGAAAAGTTGCTTGAATCTTCATGAGATAGTTTCCTTGTGGTTTCTGCCTTTATAAGCTTGTGTATTCATTCAATACATTGCACTTCATTATCATCAGCAAACCGACCCCAAACTTTAACTTGACTCTTTTTTCCCCAACCCTTACCTGGGGTACTCTTGGACCCATTCAGCCTCTCCTTCAAAGGCTTTTACAATTTAGCCCATTTTTCACGTGACTATAATAGCTTTTATTTCTTCTAAAAAACTGCTTGTTTATATCATTTGATCATTTCTTTTTTATTTTAAATTTTTATTTTGAATATTTCCCCTAGTTACATATTTCATGTTCTTTCCCTTTCCCCCAAACCCCCCAAGCCCCCTTTAGCGGACGCACAATTCCGCTGGGTTTTACATGTCTCATTGGCCTTCGATCATTTATCAACTAGATAAAGGTTCTTGTTTTTATAAATTCAGCTCAATTCTCTATATCTTTGAACAATAAAGTCTTTATCAGAAAAATTTACTAGCATAAAGTTTTCTAGTTTCCTGCTTTCCTTCTAATCTTGATTGAATTTGTTTTATTTTATTTGTGTAAAAGATTTTTAATCTCATGTAATCAAAAGCTTACTTCTTGTAATCTCCTTTATCTCATCTGGTCCTAAATCCTTCCCTTTTTTGTAGTTCTGAAAAATACTTTTCTATGCTCCCCAATTTACTTATGGTATCACTTTTTATATCTAAATCATTTATCCATTTTGACCTTATCTCGATATAAGTAATGCCTAGTTATTTGCCAAATTGCTTTCCAGTTTTCCAGTAATTTTTGCCAAATGTTGAGTTCTTACCCCAAAAATCTTATTCCCAAATCACAAGATTACTATGGTCATGTAGGGTCCCTGGTATAAACAAATCATGAAAATATTAAAGATGCATTAAAAAACTGACTCTTATGAGCAATGTGCTCATGTACCAGACTTGTGGATTTATTTCTAATATTTCACATAATTGATTTCTGGATCCTTGAATGGCATTGGGATTCAAACCTCGTAGTATTCTGACCCCTCCCCTGGCCTGCAGTCCAAAGGTCAAATGAGCCTCTGGACTGGACGATTGGCCACTACATTGTTTTAGCCTCCTTCTCTTTCATCTTGTGGTTGTTTACCAAGCCAATGTTAAATTTGTTTGGTAAACTATCTCCCATCCCTCATTCCTTGAAACTTCAATAAAAACTGTATTCACCTGTGACTCTCTCTCTTTCATACCATAGGAGGAGCATACCAACAGGCTGAGTGCCACGCTGCTGAAATATCCCGTGTCTCTGTGTCTCTCTTTACCTTCTTTAGGTTTTCCCCATCTTAATCTTCAAACCCTTTCACCCAGTTTCCCCACAGTCCTCAACTTCACACGAAAAAAATCTTTTATAACTGATGGTCAGCTACAGGTGGAGATAACAAAAACTTAAATCACATTTTCATGGTGATTTACTATTTCACAGAATAATATACCCATCCAGGAAACAGAAAGCTTTCCTAGTTGATAAAGTATTGTGGGGGAAATATTTCTCAAGTTATGGACTTCCTGTCAGTATCTATTTGGGCCAAATAGAAACTTTGAAAGTACACCAAAGAGAGCAGAACTTTGTCACTCTCAGGTAGATGCAAAATCTGAAATGACTCCAGATTCATTGCTATTTTCACATTTAAGCACCCAAAGACACAGGCCATGGAGTTATACTACGAAACAAGCCAATGGTCAGGTCATGTTAGGAACATAAAGACCAGAAGAGAAATCTCCTTGGAATCAATCAATAGCTTTCCAAGTACATACTAATAATGATGTTACTTGCTTTACCTCCTATTTTCTGATGTTTAAGCTTGAGCCACACTTATATACTATCTTATATTTTGTGAGAGTAGAGGATAGAGAAGGAGTTGTTTCAACTTCAGTCAAGAAGAATGATGAAAGAAAGAAATTATGTTATAATGCCAGATCCAATTGTCAAGATATGCATTGAAGCAATGAGAAATTTTGGTATGCATAGGACACAAAAGTTAGCAGATCGGGGAAAGTTATGCCATCTCTAATTGTGGAGGAAGTGGACAACTTTCCTGTTTACAAAATAGCCTTGGAGATTGGTAGGGGCCCTAAAAAGATGAATA
The DNA here is from genome assembly GCF_016433145.1 of Gracilinanus agilis. Lineage (NCBI taxonomy): Eukaryota > Metazoa > Chordata > Mammalia > Didelphimorphia > Didelphidae > Gracilinanus > Gracilinanus agilis. Next base: position 1,458 of record NW_025387445.1, on the reverse strand, counting down.
ATTATCCAGCAATGGATATGCAGTATTGAAATAGTTTTATGATCCCCTCCAACATATTATATAACTATGTTATTGTAATATTGATATTAGTAGTATTAAAAAGGACCAACACCAGTTAGTTTGTCCTTCCTTTGTGGAGAGCTCTCTATAACACTCTGAGAGGCTAGATATAAAGTAAAGAGAAGATATGGACCTTGCCCTGGAGAATCTCAGGAGAGAATGTGACTTTAAGCACCTGGGTAGGGACAACTTTGAACCATTCATATTGAACCTGACCCATCTGGGACACTTATCTCTGTCTCAGTATACCTCTGTTCTAAATCTAGGAGTTAAAGTCGTTTCATCCAAGAGACATGAGAACATGAAGAAGATCTGAGGCTTAAACAGACAAAAAAAAAAAAAACAAAAAAAAACCAGAAACTGGGGTTATTGAGATTTTTGCCCTAAGGATAAAGAAAGTGAAGTTTATAACTTTTCATTCTGAATCTTCATCATTCTCCCCCTCCCTTTCCTATTTCTTAGTTATAGCTTCCACCCCATGGATTTGATTTCTTCAATTTAATTGTGAAATGGGGGGAGGTTCCCCAGGGCCCCTCCTTTGTCAAGGAGGACCCTCCCATGAGAAGGAGTTGGGAGTCAAGTCCCAGTGGTGATTGTTCCATCTATATCATATTATTGATTCAATGAGTTTTGGATCTGGGCAAAACTGAGCCTCCAGGTGAGTGGAAAGGGGAAAAGAGTTGGACTAAGGGACATTGATTGTTTCAATTATAAAGAAAAATGGAGGTTATGGGAAGTTGAGAGGATAGATTTGGTGACCTAGTTTCAACAAAAGAAAGTATATTTTAATGAGACTTTGCAAAAACAGTACATCATGTTATGATTTATCTGACTTATGTTTTATGTGTTTATAGTTTAGAAAATATAATCAGTATAACATAGAGGAATTGTCAGATTAATATTATATTCATATGTTAGAGGAAAGACTTCAAATTTGCTATTATTTCTCTGTTCAACAAGGTTTGGTTGCTCACTTCTGTTGGTCTGGAGTCTTAATTGCTAGCTCTTCTTGGGGTAGAGTTGGGATCACAGAATTCAGAGCTGAAAGACCTCAGGAAACATCAAGTTAAAATTCCTTATTATGCAAAGAGGACATTGAAGCTCAGAGAGGTAAAAGTGGTTTACTAAAAGTCAGATATTTAGTAAAGTATCAGGACTAGAAAATCAATCCAAGAACTCTGACTCCAGATTCATTGATATTTTCACTAGAATGTTGGTGAAAACTAATTTAAGCACCCAAAGGCACAGGCCATAGAGTTATACCACAAAACAAATTGACTTTACACTGAGAAATAGAATTTTCTTTTCAGGAGGGATGCCCAGCCATGCTAAGGACAGGGGCTTGATGAGTATAAAGGATGAAAGCCAGGAAGGTGCTCATGGTATAAACTTTAATCT
>NW_025387444.1:0-7267 GCF_016433145.1 Gracilinanus agilis | reverse complement strand
GTGATTTGGACTGAAAGAGGCCACAGAGGAGGAGTTTGGGAAACAATCTAAGGCGGGCACACAGATGTGCAATAGTGGCCATGGGTGGCTCTGAGTGGGCATCAATAATAAATTGACAGAGAAGATGGAAGAATTACTCAGACAGAAAGAAAGAGAGCATCAAAGGAGCCAGGTCTTGGCCATGCTCCTGCCCTCAACCCTCCTACAGACTTGATCCTCTCCATTCAGAAAGTCCCAACTAGAGAGGGTCTCAAGTGGTCCACAAGAGCTGGGCTATTGCCATGCTCCATCCCAGGTGTTTTCTAGTCATCTGCCATCCTATTTACCACCACCCCCTCCTATCTGTCCACCCTGGCCACCAGCACACCCTCCAAACCACTGGGCCCAGCAATTCACCCCACCTCCTATTGGTCTAATCTGGCCACCACCACACTCTTTGAATCACTGGGTCCAGCCATCCACACTAGCTGTCACCACTGGGCCCAGTTATCCACCTTTCCCTCCCCTCTACCTAAAGATTTCCAGTTCTGGAACTCAAATCATATACATATTGGAAAGGGCAGGTCAGTCAGTTCTCCTATTACTGCATCCAACCCCAACATCTTTCTAAACCAAAACAATGGTGGGGTTCTATAAAAACGGCTCCTCTCCTTTTAGAATCTAAGCTCCTTGAGGGCAGGAACTATCTCACTTTTTTCTACATTTGTACACCCAGTGCTTAGCCCAGGTTAAGGCTTATAGTAAGGGCCAGATAAATACTTTCCCATTCATTCTGAAACTCCAGGGTGAAAGGAGCCCTTTGGACGAGGACTTGGAACAGTGTGGTGATCACTAACAACCTGAGAGCAAGAAGAGAGATGGAAGATGTCAAGGGATGCCCTTGAGAGAGGAGGGTTGACTGTGCAAAGACTTTCAGAGCTGAGGGCAGAGATCAAGGCTTTGAGGGAGGAAAGCAAGGAAAGGTCTTATGACCACATGTTGTGGTGAGCATGGAGGGCCACTGAGACAGATGGAAGAAAGGAGCCAAAGGGAGGTTCAGAACCCTTGAGTGGCCTGGCCCCACTGGCAATCAGTCTAGTGCTAGAACCCTTCTCAAAATCATGTTTTTAAATGCATGAAACAAGACACAGAAGATTACAAAGACAGACAATTATGCTGAAATATAGCTAGTGAAATGTTTCTGTAAATATTAGCACATGGAACCCAGACTAAGAGGAAGCTCAGAGCTATGGATTACGGAGGCAAAGGCTTGCAAATGACAAGACCAGCAAAGAGAGAATCTGCAGTTCAAGGGAGATAAAGTCAGTGAAAGGGATGGTAGGGAACTGAGCATCAGTCATTCAGTGCAGAAACTGAATCCAAGCATCAGGTGAAGACCTGACTGTGAATCAGACTCTAAACTCCTTGAAAAAGGAGGGAACTAGCCCAATGGCCTACAAAGGAGAGTCCTCAAGAACTGGTTCAGGGGACTGAGAATGGAGGGATGGCAAGAGGAGGCAGAAGCAGCTGACTTCTCCTGGCCTAAAGGGTTATTCAGGGAGCCAGGCTGCCTTGCCTGAATTGAGACTGATGCCTGGAGAAGGGTTAAGTCCCAAGGGCAACTTGTTAGCAGAAGAGCAAAGCCGGATATCCCAACTTAAAAAGCCAGCACTTAAGTTGCTCCTGGGCCTTCTCAAACTGAAACGCCCATTTTTCCTTCAACAACTCCTGGAGATGGGAAGGGGCATACACTGGTGTTACCCATTAGGGTGCCCTTCAGTCAACTTATGCTCTTCCTAAACCGTGGTGACCACAGTAGAGGGTGGGAGAGGGAGACTTTGCTTGTTTCTTGCCTCAAAGCTGAGGAGTCAAGGTAGCTTTCAGAGCTCCTCCTAAGCTTGAGGGATACTTGTGTGCATCCCCAGGGCTTCTTCAGGCTGGCAGCTATCTATTCATGGCTCCTTCATCTCACACAGAGTTGAAGCCACCAGACTTGGCATTTCTCCCATTCTGATTTCATCTTCTAACTTTCTAAACTGTCGAGATGGCTTTTTGGACTTCAAACTGTTACCCAACGGGATTGCAAACTCTCTTGGCTCAGATCTCTGTGAATCTGGTCAATGAGTCCCTCATACTTATATCCAAGGCATGGCCATAAATCATACTCCTCGCCAACCCCTGGGGCATGCAATGGAAACCTCCTTCCAAAGTGGCATCCAGTCACCAAGGAATACTCCCCATTTGATCAGTTCTGAACACATCCAACTATCTTGTCCTCTGGCCCACAGATCTAAATTTCGTCTCCAATAACAGCATAAGAAATATGATGGAGATGTTGTGAAGATGGGATTAACTCTCCCCTACCCATTTTTAGATTTAATACACCCCATTTTATCCTTAAGTGGGGGAGGTCTGTGACCCACATGTGTGAAAATGGGTGACAAATCAGAATTGACTGACTGCCTTCTGGGAAGTCCTAAACAAAGCTATAGCTGCAACTGGTCCACTTAAAGTGGAAGGAAGGCACAGGAAGTGACAAAAGGAATGGTCTTTAAAAGTGGCAAGAACTTCCTGTGAGCTCTTCCACCTTCAAACTTGGCCATGGAGGAGCTCCAGCTAGGGACCCGAGACTGCTCTTGGATCTCCCTTAGAACTACCACGTGGGTGAGTGAAAAAGGGTAACTCCCTTTCCTGGCTTTTCTGGAAGTACTAGCCTCTGGAGAGGCCCCTTGTCTTGAAGGAGGCCTCATGGCTAAAACTCTTGTTTAATTTATCTTGGGCCCCCTTTGCTGGGGCCTCTGAAGTCCTGCCTGGTTCAATTATCTGTCTGGAGTAATTATCTACTCTCCCTCTTATTTCCTTACTTTCACTCTTTCTCTCTATTTTGTAAATAAATTGCTATAAAGTCATTCTGACTTAAGTAATCATTTTGGTGACCACATTTTTATATATTTAGTCCAATACTTTAATTTTTAACCCTTACAATGTCTGCCCAATATCCAGGTAAACTCCAAGTGGGTGCTCTCTAAGGGGTACTGGCGTCCAGCAGGGGCGATGGTAACAAGCTTTAGTCACTCCCTCAGGCTCCATCTTCAATCTCTCCTTGCCCACTGCCTCCTTCACTACAGCCTCCAAACATGCCCACATCTCCCACCCCTTAGAAAACCACCTTCACTAGACTCCACCATCCCCTCACAAACTGTCCCAAATCTCTTCTGCCTTTATAAACGGAATTCTTTGTCTACACTGTCTACACTCTTTCTCGTCCCTGCTTTACTTGCTGTCTTCTCACTCACCACTCAGCCCTTTGCAACCTGACTTGATTTCATCTTTGACTGAAACTTCTCTCTAAAGTGATCCCCTATTGTGGAACTAGGGCAGGCTAAACCAGCCCCTTGATACACTCAGAGCATCATCCCAGGTAGTTGTGAGCTAGGAAGCAGCAGTATAGACTTGAGGAAGGTGGGGTTGCCCCCATGTGGATAGAACTGGGGCTCTGCTGTGGGCAAGGAAGTAATCAAAGTGCTTTTGAAGATTCTGAGCCAGGAGCTCTTGAAGCCCCAAGAAATCCCTCTTTAATTTCCTTGGCTAGGAAAGCCCAGAGACAGAAGTGAGGAGGAAGAGACGGCTGGGGAAAACATAGGAAGCTGGGAGAGGAGAGTCATAACCATGGCCAAAGTGCACATGGACAAGATCTAAGAAGATCAAAGGCTTTGAACACGAGGCAGGAGGTACATATTTGGCCTTGGAGTTGGTAAGGGAATTGAGGAAGTCCACTGATAAGGGTGGGAGATTACCAAGCTTGAAAACCACTCTGCTAGCTGAGTGGAGGATGCACTAGTGGGGAGAAACTGGAGGCAGCAGACTCTCTGGCAGCTCCTGCAATCATCCAGGTGGGAGGTGATGAGGATCTGCAGGGGGTTGGGACATGGTCAGAGGAGAAAACAGATAATCAGTGGAACCAACTGGGTTCGTACTCAAAAAAGGTCCAAATGCCATCACTGGTGATGTCTTTCCACTTGAGCACAAACTGGACTTGAGTGAGGCCGAGTTATACACTCTCCCAGAGTCAAAGGCCGGGGCTAAGACAAAATTCAGGCTGCCTGCGATATAGCGGACAACCTCGGCCTCCTCCGTGTCTGCTCAAGGCCTAGGCATTCTGCAGGGCCTGCCTGTGCTGCCTTCATAGTCTTTGGAACAATTATTCTCATCTGCCCATTCCACTGAGGCAAGTCTTCACATGCCTGGGGTAGGCACCCTCCAACTCACCAACAGATCTGAAGCCCTTTGGTTACCCTCAACCCACATTAGCCCTCTGCCAAGATGGTTTCCCAGGGGTGGCTGCTTCTTGGAGTCACAGGTGAGAGGCGGCTGGGCAAGCCCTCCCACCCGAGGTGGTAGTCTGCTCCAAGTGCCCCAAGTTATCCAGTGTTCTAGATTAAATAAGCAGAATACTCAGGCTACTGGGGAAGCTCTGGCTATTTGGCAAAAACTGCTGGGAAACCTGGACAGCACCAGAAAGCAATCAGAGCTGGCCAACACGTCACACCACGTGCCAATGTGAGCTCCAAAGGACCACATGACCAAAATTCAAATCAGAGGAAGATGGAAAAAGTCCCCCGGGAGACCCCGATCTGAAGTGTTCAGGCCCAAATGAGGGATGGTGAGGATCCCAGAAGATGGATCAGGGATCTGCACTCACAAATCCAGTAAGGCTGAGGTTCAAAAGGAAATCATCACTGAGAAGGGGGGGGAAGCGGGGTGAGGAGGGTATAATTTCCAAGACATGGAAGCCTCTGGTTCAGGGGCAATTATGGTTGCGAGGTAAAAAGAACCCTGGACCCAGAGTCAGGAGGATCCGAGTTCAAATCTGCCCCCAGCCACTGTCTAGCTATCTGGCCCTGAGCATGTCATTTAACCTGTTTGCCCCAGTTTTCTGCTTTACAACCTAGGAGTGATAACAGTGGCTCCCTCCCAAGGCTGTTCTGATCAAAGGAGACAGTGAGAAACGGAAAGGGCTCAGTCCAGTGCCTGGCACTCGGTACTATTCTCATTCCTCTAATCAACCCAAGAATGGGAGTCAACAGTCTAAGGCCCGAGAAGGCCAAGGTCCTGGTCACTCGGAAGCAGCGTTCCCAATCAGATCTGCAGAGATGCGAATTCAAGCGGTTCCTGGTTCCACCTCGCACCCACCATAGTGGCAAAGATGATCAGAAATGACAAGTGTGGGAAGGACTGCGGAAAGGGGGGCCCCCAAGAAACGCCACTACGCAGGGGAATGATTGGGAAGGAACTCCAAGAAGGGCCTGCAAGAAGCTGAAAAGAAAGTCTTCTGGGGACAGGAATGCTTCAAGCACAAAGGCAGGATGCCCACCACATGAGGGCAATGCCCCCCACTCTCTTCACCCAGTGTACCCCCTCTTCACACGTGGCCCCAGGGGAACGCGTGAGCTGTGTTCTTTTCCTGGGTCTCCTCCCACCATTTCTGGGGGTGCCCCTGGAGTGCAGTTGAATGAACCTCATGTAGAATTTACCATCATGCCGAGACCCTGCTTCTGCCCACTCAAGTGTGTGGAGGCCACCTGAGGAATAGGCCCACCAGGAGCCTCCCTGACCTGCCTCAGGCTGGGTCCTCCTCCAGGGGCCAGAGATGGCCAGATGGCACCGGCCACTATCCAGCCACCACCAGACACGACTGACTGGCCAGCTAAGAGCCTGCCCCAAGGCTCGGGCCACCACAGCTGACTGCAAACACTGAAAGCTTTGTGAGGCAGGCAGAGGACCGGAGAGGGTTGGGGCAGGGGGGCACAGCAGCCTCTGGCAGAGACTCACCTGCACAGTGTCTCCGGGAAGCAGCCCCCCTCCACGGCCAAGGGGCCTCCCCTCGCTCCAGCCGGAGGATCACATCTGGCTTCAAGGCAGTCAGGCCTGTCCATTGAAAGGGTCTGTTGTCACGGGCCCACCCCAACACCCCAGCACCCCACCCCAGGCCCTTGTGGAGCCAGAACCAGGACCCCAGGGAGTTCAGCATGGAGGAGGGGCAGTGTCGGGCTGGCCGGGAGTGCCAGGCGCACCCAGCAAAGGCCTGGGCATGGGGGGAGGGGAAGAGGCAGTGTCAGGGCGGCAGGTGGGTGCCGGGTGCACCCAGCTCCAAGCTAAAGATGGGCCCCAGCACTCAGGGGCGCCCCCCAGGGCAGTTGGGGGAAGCCGGGTCCTCACCCAGACAGGCCAGGTGCCCGTAGTTCTCCAGCATCACCTCCCGGTACAGCTCCTTCTGGGGGGCCACCAGGCGCCCCCATTCCTCCGGGGTGAAGATCACCACCACGTCCTGGAAGGTCACGGTGCCCTGAGAGCCCGAGGAGCCCCCGGTGAGGCCAGGGCCGGCCAGACTCTACGCGGAGTCCCACAAGGGCTCCCTGCCCCCCACCCCTGAGGCGTCTCCAGCCCGCCAAGCCCACCCTGCCCCAAACCCATTTCACAGACATCAATGGAGACCACGCCCCAACCTGCAAGCGGAGAGGCTGTGGGGGGGAGGGGGGGCGTCGGTGCTGGCTCACCTCAGGCCCTGGGGCCATGCCAGCTCCTCTCCGGGGCGGGGCAGGCCGAGTCTTCAGGGGTGGTCTTGGGCTGGGAGAGGAAGGGTGACCACGAGCCTGAGGGCCGGCCTGGGGCAGTCAAACACCCCCAGACACGTGGTCATGAACGGAGGCGGGAAGATTTGCGCACGAGTCACTGCGCACGCGCCATCGGCCCCTGGGCCCTCACTCAGGGAACTGGGGGAGGGGAAGAGCGGCGATTGGCTTCCCAGCCTCACACCTCTCCTAGCTAACCAATCAGCGCGCCCGCTTTCCCTACTCTCCCCACCACCTCCCAGGAGACTGTAGGTCCCTCGCTCCTTCTGGTCCCTGTCCAGCCCCAGCTTTCCCCCGCACCCGGACCGGACGCGGGGCTCGGACCCCGGCGATGGTAGTGGCTGAAGGAACGGAGCTGAGGCCACAAGCCAGCACACAGGACGGAGGAGCGGAAGTTACGTACATGGGGGGAGGGGAGTCGTGGCATCGGAACTGCCCCTAGGCCGGAGGCCGCAAGGCCTTCTGGGAAACGTAGTCTGGAGGCTCCGCGGGCAAGAAGCGTAATCGGCGCCGAGCTGGGTCTTAGTTTGTGTCTCCCCCTTCTTTCTCCACTTCCTCCCCCCGTACCTTCCAGGCCCCAGCCGCCTTCTGTCACCATCGCCTCCATCATCGCCAAAGAGCGGCCGCCCAGCCCCCGCTTCCGGCCTGCCTCCTCT
>NW_025387443.1:0-4688 GCF_016433145.1 Gracilinanus agilis | reverse complement strand
TATATATATATATATATATATATATATATATATGCATGCTGGTTTCTTTTCCTTTCCTTTCCTCCAAATAAAATCCAAATGAACACAAATATAAATATAAATGATTATATCATAAATGAATTCAGAAAAGGAAGGAGATACCTTTCACAATTGTAGATAGAAGAACTCTTCTTGATTAAAAAAAGGATAAAAAGAGCAAAAGATTAAAAACTGCCAATTTTGATGTCAAAATTTTGAAAAACTTTTGCACAAGCAAAAAATCAACACAATTAGAATTAGAAGGGAAATACTTAACTGAGGGAAATCTTTGTGGCCATTTATTTTTCTGGTAAATGTCTGAGGTACAAAATATATAAGGAATTGATAAAACAGCCATTCCCCAATAGTCAAAGGATACAAACTGATAATTCCGAAAAGAATAAATACAATGTATCAACAACCATCTAAAAAATTCTTCAAACCAGTAATCAAAAGAGAAATGCAAATTAAAACAGCTCTGACGTAACATCTAATTAATACCAATAAGACTGCTAATGATGACATAAAGAAAATGACAGTTGTTGGAGACATAATGGGAAATCAGTTACACTAATGTATTGTTTATAGATCTATGAATTGATTGAGCCATTCTGAAAGGCAATTTGGAATTGCCCAAGGAATCTCTTAACTCTGTGTTCCCTTTTGACTAAGCTATTGACACTACCTAGTATATGAGGAATGACTGAGCAAATTATGATATATAAGAATTGTTGAAAAGATAAGCTCTAGGGAAACCTTAAAAGATATGTATAAAATGAGGTGTAATGTAAAATGTAAAAAAAGATATGTATAAAATGACTTATCCAATGACTACACGATTATTAAGGAAAACAATTCAGTAAGACTTAAGAACTCTCATCAATACAATGAACAATCACAACTTCAGAATACTGATGATAAATACTGATGACAAAGAATTCCTTCTACCTCTTGGAAGACAGGTGATAGACCAAAGAAGAATTTCCAGACATGACCAACACAATAGAAATTTGTCCTAGAGAAAACTTTTGCTGGATGGGGGAAGGGAGTGCATATTATGGAGGAAAGTGGGAAAGTAGTGATAGTAACAGAAAAGAGCATTATTGAAATATTTTTTTAAATACAGAGAATAAGAAACTTCAAAAGAGAATGCTATTGTACAAAATAGTCTTGATGTTACCACATAAAATTAATATATCCTTTTAAAAAATAAATAAGATATACATAAGGATTTTGTGTACAATCCTGTCTTTTTGTCTTCTGTTTCTGTAAATGTTAACAATGATGGCTATTGAAATATTGTGGATATTTATTGATGTTGTTGAGGAGTATACTATGGAGAAATACTTTGTTGATTTCACTAAAGTATCTTTCAGCTATCTCCTCAGAAGAAAAGCCAGGAATTACTTCCCTTTACCAGGCCAGTACGTAAGTTTCTTGTAGATTAAATATGTATATAAAAAGCTATTTATTTATATTTAAGGATATGAATATAAGGATTAGTAACAAGGAAAGCCTTAACACTAAAGAGGAACTAACTTTTCACCCACTTTCTACATTCTCAAACTCTTCTTTGTCTTCCAGCTCTGAACCTGCCAGGTACTTACTAAAAAAAAAACCCAAACACTATCTGATTACAATCTACCTATAATCCTTATTAAAATTAATTTAATATTATTTAAAATATCTCCAAGTAAAACCAAGTCAGGTAGCCCAATATGGCACAGGCTAACTGAACAAAGGGTAACCCTGAGATAGCCCAGAATCCAGGCGAACAGGCCTTCGATCTTTCTTTTCTTAAAACCATTCTCCACCAAAGCAGATCTGCCAACTTCTTTCTCCAAAATGAATTCTCATGGTAAAGAGGGTAAGAAACCTCTTCAGTTGGTTTAGAGTTCTCTCTCTCCTATATATACAGCAAAAAGCAAGGTCTGAAATGTCTATCTTCACCAGAAGCCAGAGAGTCTCTCTAATTGAAGCCAGTGAGTGAGTGTCAGTAACTCTCAGCTCAGTCACCAACTGTCAGAAATTTTATCTGCTTCTTACCTTCCAAATTCTGATCTCACACACAGCACTCTGCTTTGCCTGCACCTTCAGTGACCCCTTTTTCAAAGTTCTTATCTTACCAATACCTAATCAATATATTTCCTAATTTCCTTACTACACTATCATGTTAATAAAAATATATATTTTTAAAAAAACACACACTAGCACAGCCAGTATTTGAGCCTGATAGTTTGATTCCAAATCCAGGTCTCTTTCAATTTACTATACTGCCTTAATATTCTGCCTTTTGACCATGTCTTTTCTTCATGTACATACACTGGATTTAGGGTCAGAAGTTCTGAGTTTGAGTCTTTGTGTCCTCGGGCAATTCACCTTTTTTCTCTGAGCCTCAGTTCCCTAATTTGTAAAATGAGAGGGTTAGACTAAGTGATCTATCTGAATTCCCTTCCATAGCTAACATTCTATCAACATCCTACTCTCTTATCACCTGTAAAGAAAAGATATCAGTTTACCAAGAAGCCACTAATGAATAGTAAAAAATATACCAAATTAGGAATGATAAAAGTTGGATTCTAGTTCTCACAAAGTGACAACCTTGGGCAAATTAATAATCCTCTCTGGTCCTCAACTCACTCCCTAGCAAAATAAGGATATTGGACTAACCTATCTCTAAAGTCCATTTTGACTCTTTATTTTGAATCTACAATAGAGAAAGAATAAGTTTCAAAGCCCTTCACTACATAGCCCAACCTACATTTCTCACCTGATTATACACTATTTCCCTCTCTCTGTGGTTACAGTCCAGTCAAACTAGTCTTCTAGCAGCCTTCCAGTTCCTCATATATGACCTTCCATGTCCCATCTCTGTGCCTCTACAATAGTCTCTGCTTTATACCTGGAATGCACTCTCGCTTTACCTTTACCTCATAAAATTTCTTTTTTCTTTATATGGCAGGTGAAAGATGAAATGACTGAGGAAACAAAGGTTCAAGCTTCCAACATATCAGTTTATTATGTAATATATGCCAATTGCTTAACAAATCAGGACCCAGGCTTCCTCAGCTTTAGCACTGGACCCTGAACACAGGAGGGGCAGACAAATTTTTATTAATTAAAAGCAATTACTCAAATAAAATACCAGTTAATTAAAATTTTAAAATTAACCAGTATACAAAACTAGGTAATAATTTGATTTCTAATTAGAAAAAAGATTAGGGACTTACCAATTGGGAAGGGGAAGAATAAATAAGGGTAGCTCCCTAAAATCAGAAAAAGAGATATACTGCTCCTCACTAGTGTCAGTATACAATCCAAGGAACGTAGAAAAAAATAACAGATTGATCAACACAGATCCAGTTTTCATATAAGACATAGGAGTTGCTTGAAATAATAACAATAATATAATCATGCATTAGTCTTCAAGTTTGACTAGGTCAGCATAACCCAGGTCCTTAGTTAAGAATCTCTAAGCAATAAATAGTTCAATTTCCCAGTCATGTAGGGCTAGATTTAAACAAGGCAACGGTCTTCTCACAATTCCTACAATTGAATAAGGTTTTCTCACAAGACAGAAATTAGATTAGACCCACAATTGAATAGAAAGGAAACTGGGTAGGGATTAGTTGAACAAATAGTGGTTTATGATTGTGATGGAATACCATTGCACTATAAGAAATGATGAGAAGGATAATTTCAGAAAATACTGGAAAGATCTACATGAATTGATGCAGGGTGAAGTAAGGAGAACCAGGAGAACATTATATAAGTAACAGCAATATTGTGAAACTCTAAAAGATTTAGCTATTCTCAGCAACATAATGATCTAAGATCTAATCCTGAAAGACTTATGACAAAGAACATTATCCACCTCCAAAGAAAGAATTGATATAATCAGAATGCAAATTGAAGCATTTTTTTTACTTTATTTTTATTTGTACGTGTTTTTTATTTGTGGGCTTTGGTTTTATGACTATTTCTTCCCAATATGACCAATATGGAAATATATTTTGCATGATCATATATGTATAACTGAGATCAAATTGCTTACCATCTCAGGGAGGGAAGAGGAGGAAGATAATCTAGATTCCTATAATTTCAGAAAATGTATGTTAAAATTGTTATTACATGTAATTGGGAAAATAAAATATTTTTTAAAGTAAATTAAAAAGAAAAAGCAATTGAGGCATAAGATAGTCAGTATGGTTCATCAATTCCCATTACTAATTGCTGTTCTAAACCCCTTATTTCCTCCTTTCAATTCATGGAGGACTGGCAAACCACTCGAAACATGGATCACTAATCTATAAGCCAACTCTACTAGGTTTCACACATTTTCACAATCAGAATTACAAGGACAGAATTACAGATCAAACTTCCTAGAGGGCTAATGTAGTAATGGACTAATTTTAAGAGGAAAGATTTATATATTTATTTATATTTATATAGTGTACTTCCTCCTTTTATCCATAACATTTAATTGGTGAGCAAAGTTAGCGAACAACCTTAAATCTTCTGACCCAAAATGAAACTGGCTAGAATAACTTTCATCTTATTCAGCATATCCATTATGTCATGGTCTTTCATGCAAGGTGTAATGGATTTTTGGTTCAAGACATGAAAAGAAAAAGAAGGGAATGTTGGATTTAAAAATCAGTCTGGCAGTC
>NW_025387442.1:0-10343 GCF_016433145.1 Gracilinanus agilis | reverse complement strand
AATTATTCTCAAATTGTCTCTTCTAGACCGGTTTTCTTGGTCTGTCACTCTCTCATTGAGATATTTCATGTTTCCTTCTATTTTTTCAGTCTTTTGGCTTTGTTTTATTTGTTCTTGTTGTCTTGAGAGATCATTAGTTTCTACTTGCTCAATTCTAGCCTTTAGGGATTGATTTTCGGCCATAATCTTCTGGTAATCGGCCATAATCTTTTGGTTTTCGGCCATAATCTTCTTGTTTTCGGCCATAATCTTCTGGTATTCTTTTTCAATCTGGTCATTTCTTGTGTTCAATTTGCTTATCAGTTCATTTGGTTTCTGAGCCTCGCTTTCCAGTTGCAAGATTCTACCTTTTAAGCTGTTATTTTCTTGCCAGATCTCTTCCATTTTCCTCAAAATCTCAGATTTGAACTCTTCCATAGGTTGTGAGGAGTTTTCCTTATTTGGGGAGGGTCTGGATGGTTGTTTGTTCTCCTCCTCTGTTTGCTCGGTTGTCTGGATTTTCTCTGTGTAGAAGCTGTCGAGTGTTAAAGACTTCTTTTTTTTGTTATTATTCTTTCTCTTCTGAATTTCCTGTAACTGGTTAGCCATCATTAGCCCAGCAGCTTCTCAGGTTTATCCTCGCTCTCAGTGTCTGTCTGAGATCTATTGGCTCCTGAGGACTGAGTTTTAGTTTTTTCCAAGGTCAAGCCCCCTGGTGGATTCCCTTGCTTGAACCTCTGCAGGAGGTTTCTTTACAAGTCTCAGGGAGCTACGTCCACAGTCGTATACCCGTCTGCACTGGTTCCCCACTTGGGCTTTAGTTCCTGGTTGTGTTTGCCTCCACCCACGCCTCTGCTCAGCCGGCACCCACGCCTCTGCTCAGCCGGCACCCAAGCCTCTGCTCAGCTGGCACCCACGCCTCTGCTCAGCCGGCGCTCCGCTCCCAGCTTCCGCTCCCGCGCGCGCGCGCGCGCTCAGCTTTCGCGTGCGTTCTTGGCTTAATGGGGTCCTAAGTCTTGCTGCTCTCAGGAACAGGTCCCGGAGCTGCTGATGACTCGATGGGTGCCCCAAACTTGCTCTATTTCTTTTTAGCTGGGTTCAGAGCTATAGGTGAGTGTGGAGGGGGTGGGGTGGGGCGGTTGCTCAGCTCGCGCTTGAGTGAGAGCCCTTTTTAGCTTGGAAATGTCTCGATTCCACGTACCTTCCACGCTGTGCCCTGTTGTGGGGTTCCTCAGTTCGTCTGGACTTGTTTTTATGTCCCCTTGAGGAGTTTTGTGTGTTTCGGTCAGGAGAGGTTTAGAGCTGCTTCTTACTCTGCCGCCATCTTAACCCGGAAGTCCCACCAATCATCGAGGGTATCCATTTTGAAGGAAGTGTAACTTCAATACTTCCTTCTAGTCCCTTCCTGTGATACTGACTAAAGCCTCAAGTCAATTTCAAGCCAGTCTTGGCTGAATCTAACCTGACTCTGTAAAGCGTCTTTTTACTTGAAGGGCTCAGTCTATTTCCCTTCAGTGTTTTGTCTCTAACCTGAGTATCCAGTCTGTGTTTCCCTGCTGCTATTGCCTGCCTTAGATTAACTCATCTTCTCCCTTGCAACCCTTGGTATCTCAGTGATTATATTCCCTAAACTCAGACATTCCCTTATTTCTCCTACTACCTCAACTTCCAACCTTCATCATTGTACCTTCCTCATCCACAATATTGCCTTAATTTCCCTACTACCTACCTCCAGCCTTGGATCCCTTGCCTTGCCTCATTCCCTATTCCTACTAGCTTCAGTCTCATATTACATCCTGCAGATTCCCTTATTACATCCTAAAAATCCCCTTATAACAAGAGCCATTTTAAAATGCCATTTTAAAATAAAGACAAATGTCTGTCCAGTATCTGTCCTCAGGTTGCTTAGATTTTATTGGGCAAACAATATGGACACATGTAAGTATATGCAAAACAGACCTAAAGTCATTTCATAGGAATATTAGGATACTTAGTTGATAGCTTTCCCCCCCTTATTTGGACACCATTTATATATACCAAATGATAATCGAGCATAGTTGTTCTTTTCCTAGTTTGCTTTGTGGCATGGGCTTTAACTGGTGGACTTCTCGGTGATGTTTTTTTTCTTTGAAAGAAGGTAGAACATGTTGGTTTTTTCTTAGGTTTCTTTTTCTATTTCTACTAAAGTATTGCATAGCTTAGGGGTCTCAAGATTGCTAGAAGTACTAAGGAGAATGTGTTTATGTAGAACATCAAAAAGCTCATATTAGTCATTAAACATTTATTAAGCACATACTATGTGCCAGGCATTGTATTAAGTTCTGGGAATACAAAAGAGGTAAAAGATAGTCTCTGTCTTCAAGGAGCTTACAGTCTAAAAGGGGAGAGAATGTGCAAACCAGTACAATGCAAGTTATAGACAGGAAAAGAAAAAATGTGATTTAATTTTTAGAATTTATTTAAATTATTAACATTTAAGTTTTGCTGTTGCTATTATACTATTACATTATATGCACTATATAAATCATGACATGGTAATATAAGATATAATAGCAATTATTATTTAATGACATTTAAATTATTGATAAATTATTAAATTAAATAATTAAGTATTAAATAATTAAGAGATTAGAGAAGACTTCCAGTTAAAGATGGGAAACAAAGGAAGCCAAGGAAGGCAGTAGACAGAGTTGAAGAGGGAAACCATTGAGACAGCCAGAGAAAATGTCTAGAACCAAGAGGTGAAGTGTCTTATTTGTGGAATAGCCAGGAAGCCTGGATCAAAAGGTATGTGGAAGGGAATAAGATGTAAGAAGAGCATAAAAGTAGAAGGGGGCTAGGTTATAAAGGCCTTTGAATAGTAAATAGTATTTTGATTTTGATCCTATAGGTGATAAAGGACCCACTTGAGTTTATTGAGGTGGGGGTTGTGACATGGTCTATTTGCGATTTAGGAAATCACTTTGGTGGCTGGCCGGAGGATAGATTAGAGTAGGGAGAGACTTGAGGCAGGAAGAGAGTCACCAGTACACTATTAATAGTTCAGGCATACATATTAAGGGAGTTTGCACTAGATTAGAAGTAGTGTTGTTGTAGGGTATAATGGTGAACCCCTGGGCTTGGGAAGGATATCTTTTGCAAGAATGCAAGACTCCAAATCTTAGCTTAAAAGTAAAAAGAGAAATTTATTAATTTATTAATGTTGAAAATGGCCAGGAGGATAGGAAGGTAGAACAGCAAGATAGGGAGCTGCTCCTTCGGAGGACAGCATGGATGGAAAAGCTGTCCTTCAGACAACATCACTGGGGATTTTATACTCTTTACAACAGTGGAGACTCTGTGCCATGGTGAAGACATGGCTCTAGTGTGGTAAACACTCAGGCATTCGGTTGGGGATAGGGGGTGTTTGGTCATCTGACCCGGTCTGCTTGAAGACAATAGGGGACAGATGGATGTCTGAGATACAACTTGATGATATCAAGAAGGTGTATCTCTCTGGCCATCTGAAGGACCTTCCTAGGAGGATAATCCTCTCTGGGTCTTATAGGAGTTATCAGATGTTTTGGGTTAGGAGTCACAAGAATGTAAGGGAGCAAAGGAATTTCCCTGCTTATAGTTTGCCTGAAATACTTCTGTAGTTTTGGGGGTACAATGCCTATGCCAGTGTCAGAGGAGGAATGGGGTGTATATAGGAGATGTTGGGGATCTGAGCTAACTTAAGCAACTAAATAAGCTACTTCATTAGAATAGTATTTTTCTCAGCAGTGCTTTGTGGGACTTCCATATTTTTTATGGCATAAATATTTTCTCTATCCCCTCTTTGATTTATCTCTCCCCTCAAGCAAGTCAAAGGTACCTTATGTCTACTTTGAGTCTGGTTGATAATGTAGGAGAGCCTCTAAAGGGGGTGTGGGGATTAGGGGTGAGAAGGAAAAGATAATTCATCTGTGGAAAAATAGCTTGTCTCAATTTATTTAACTATTAGTTAAATATTAATATAATAATTAATTTTAAATAAAATAATTATTAATTAAAGATTACTAATTAACATATTAAATATTAGTGGCAGATGAATAGTGAAGAGCAGTAAAATATCCTTCATTTTCCCACTAATATGAGAAGACAGACTAGTAACAATTTCATGTAGGATACTCAATTCAGGGTATTTATTTATATGGTTCATTTCAACTGAAAGTAGAAGAAAATGCTTCCCTTTACATTAAAACTAGAAATTTGTGTTGGGAAGTCCCATTTAAATGTGCTATCTTTTTTTTTTCCTGGAAAAACAAGTTCTTAGATTTCCCCCTCTCTTTTCATGAATGCTGATTCTCTAGCTCCTTTCCTCAGAATCCATCTCTCTGTAGTGCTAAATTTGTAATTTTTTTCCTGAAATTCATTTCTTGAGTCTGCCAATCAGTATGTATTTATCAAGCAATTTCTATGTGCCAGGCTCTATGCTTGATGCTGAGAACACAAGTACACAAAGGAAACAGTCCTACCAAGGATTTTACAATATAACAAGAGAGATAATATGTATCTATAACAGTGTATATATAATGTGAATAATAACAAGCATCCATATAGCATGTTAAGGTTTGCAAAGTGCTTTACAAGTATTGTCTCATTTTATCCACACAACAAAATTGGGAGGTAGGTATTATTATTTTTGTTAGCATTATCATCTCCATTTTGCAGATGAACAAACTGAGGCTGGCAGAGATTAAGGGACTCACCCAAAGTCACATAATTATTAACATCTGAGGAAGGATTTAACAAATTTTCCTGACTCTTGGTTTGTCATCGTTGATGGTGCCACCTATCTACATTATATACAGTTACATAGTTAAAATGCAAGTAGTTAGGGAGTGAGAACACTAGAAATCGCTGGGAAGGCATTGAGGGGAGAGGAGGAAATCAGGAAAAATTCTGTGCAGAAAATAGTGCTTGAGCTACTCTTAGAAAAGATTTAAGGTAAGGATATGCTAAATATTAATGGCTTGTTTATAGGCAAGTTTAAAAAAATGCTTATGGTTTTCCTTCCCTTTCCAGTCTTTATACGTCTCTCTGCCCATTCTACTGGAGTGTATCGCTTTCCAGAATGAGAGTCGAGAAAGTTGGTGCTCAGCTCCACAACTACCCGAGGAGCTCCGACGTATTGTGTCCATCTATCAAGCCACTTTGGACCTCCTCCAGCAGTATGAGGTTCACCCAGAGATTGCCTCTCAGATGTTTGCCTACCTCTTTTTCTTCTCCAACACACTGCTCTTCAACCAGCTCCTGGACAAAGGTGAGGTGTGCTCCCCCAGGGCACTTGATTTTTTCTTTCCCACTTAATTTATGGACTACCTTTGAATAACAGGGAGCCATCACAAGAAAACATTAATGAGAAGCATCTTCTTACCTCTTAGCCATTTCAAATGCTTTCCTTTTCCATTGCTTGTCAAATGCATAAAGAACTGAATGTAAAAGTTGGGAATAGTATAGGCATTTAGCAGAGTTTTCTGACCACAAAGGAGAGGGCAATCTCCATTAGGCTATAAACTCTTTGTGGACAAGGACTGTCTTTTGCACTCTTTATATCTCTAGCACTTAGCATAGTGGCCTGGAATATAATAGACAGTTAATAAATATTGACTGATTGACTGATTGGAGTTGGGGGATAAACTAGCATCCTTTCAGAGTACTTTCTCAATGAAAATAGTTCTATGTTAGGGTTACCTACATATGTGTCAAATGGTAGCCAACTAATAGAGTTTTTCTGGGCTAAATAGAAATAAGATACAGTCGAGGAGTGCAAACATTTTGAAACTTAAGGAATGTAAAGATGCTTTAGTTGTCAGAAACTTTTCCTTAGGGAGTTAGGGATATGACTGTCTATATCATTAATACAATTTTGAACAGTACATAACATCTGGGGCAGGTTTCTGGGAACATTCTACTAGAGAGCTCTCTCCATCAGTGCCCATTTACCTACTTCCTAACTGTACTGTTATCTAGGCCACATCTCTTTGTATTGTCCATAAGGATAACACCAGAGTTTGTGAAGGAGTATAGCATGAAATCAGTCCACAAATGTAGATGTATTAGATTGAAAAGTGTTCTAAATGAAAGACTATATGGGAGGCTCTAAAGAATTTTTAGTAGAAAAGTGACATAATCAGAGCTGTGTGTTAGGATGATCAATTTGGCAGCTGTGCGGACAACAGATAAGAAAGAGAAGAGACTTGAAGCAGAGGAAGTCTGGGTAGGAAGTTATTATAATAGTCCATTTGAAAGATGAGAAGGGCCTGAACTAGGGTGCTTGTCTGTGAGAGAGGGGGCATGAATTCAAGAGATACTGTGGAGATGGAATCAGTAAGTCTTAGCAGCTGAGTAGAAAATGACTGAAGCTTAGTTTACTGGAAAGAAGGTGATGTCTTTTAAAGAAATAGTGAAGTTAAGAGAGAGGAGGGGAAGAAGATCTATGTGGAGCATTTTGAATTTGTAGTGCCTTCAGGGGTCCAAGTCCAGCTGATTTGTAGAGGCACAGGACTGTATTTTGTGAAACAGGTTTAGGTCTGGAGATGGAGATTTATGAGATGGGTTAGATCTAGATATATAGATTTGCATAGAAATAACCAATGGGAGCTGACAAGATCAGTTAGAAAGCAAGATCTTTGGACAAAACTTTGGATTCATTTCAAGAAGCATTTATTAAGCGCAAAAGCAAAACAATTTTTTACCTTGAGCTAGGCCTCGAAAAGGGAAAAAGCAAAAATTCTAAAAGGCTCAGTTATCTAGGGAAGTTGTGAAGACCTCCATTAAAGAAGACTCCACAAACTCCGCAGACACTGAATGATCACCTTGTTGGATATATTATAGGAGAGACCTTCTCAGCATTAATCACTAAGTGTTCCTTAGTCTCTTGTGAACTCTAGCATTACTGACCTCCCAAATTACTGAGTTTGGTCACTGAGTTCTCTGTGTAGCCACATTGAACGCTCTATTTTATTTTTTTAATTTTTATAGTTAATTTTCCCCCCATAGTTGCATGATTCATGTTGTCTCCCTCCCCTCTTCCCTCTTCTCTCCTGGAGTTGACAAGCAGTTCCACTGGGGTTATACATGTATTACCACTCAACACTATTTCCATATTATTCATTTTTATAATAGAGTAATCTTTTAAAACCCAAATCCCAAATCATATGCCCATATAAGTGATAAATTATGTTTTCTTCTGCATTTCTACTCCCACAGTTTTTCTGCTATCTGTGGATAGCATTCTTTCTCATAAGTCTCTCAGAATTGTCCTGGATCAATGCATTGCTATTAGTAGCAAAGTCTATTACTTTTGATTGTCCCATAATGTTTCAGTTATCATGTATACACATTGATCTCTTTAGATAGCTTCACCATTTCCCCCTCCTTAGAATAATTTGTGTTTGCATTTAAAGGATTTCATTCTCAAGAACTTCCCATTCATCTTGAGCTAGTGTACTTTTATAATGTAATAGACTATTGAATTCTACCTATCCCTCCTCTGAACCATCTGAAATCTACTCTCCTAAAGCTTAGGGGAAATAACTACAGACAATTTAAAATTCTTGGATGTCTACTTGCCAAGACAAACCCAAGAACTATATGAAGACAGTTACAAAATGCTTTTCACATAAATTAAGTCAGATGTAAACAATTGAAGAGATAGTAATTGCTCATGGGTAGGCCAAGCCAATATAATAAAAATGACAGTTCTACCTAAAATTAATTTACTTTCTCAGTGCCATACCAAACTAGCAAGAAAAAATAACAACAGAATTCATCTGGAAGAACAAGGTGTCAAGAATATCAAGGGAATATATTAAAAAATATTAAGGAAAGTCAGTAGCCGGTCTCAAACTGTACTACAAACTGGTAATCACCACAGTTTAGTACTAAA
This sequence comes from Gracilinanus agilis, assembly GCF_016433145.1. NCBI lineage: Eukaryota > Metazoa > Chordata > Mammalia > Didelphimorphia > Didelphidae > Gracilinanus > Gracilinanus agilis. Next base: position 2,449 of record NW_025387442.1, on the reverse strand, counting down.
TAAAAAATAAAGTGGTGGATCAGTGGAGTAGTAAGTGACTATAGTAATCTAATATTTGATAAATGCAAAAATCCCAGCTTTTGGGAAAAAAACTCTATTTGACAAAAATTGTTGGAAAATAGTTTGGCAGAAACTAGGTATAGACCAACATCTCACACCATATAACAAGATAAGATCAAAATGGGTATATGATTTAGAAAGAATGATATCATAAGCAAATTAATGGAGCATGAAAAATTTTACTTTATCAGATCTATCTATGTATGAAGGAAGAATTTATGACCAAATAAGAGATAGAGAACATTTATGGGATATAAAAGGGATAAATAACATTAAATTTGAAAGGTTTTGCTTAAATGAAAATAATGCTGCCAAGATTAGAAGGAAAGCAGAATATTAAGAAAAGAAATTTTATATTAAGTCCTTATTTCTTAAATAGATAGAAAACTGAATCAAATTTTTTTTGTAAATTTTTTAAACATTTATTAATATTCATTTTTAACATGTTTACATGCTTCATGCCCTTACTTTCCCCTTCACCCCTCTCCTTTCCCCCCACCCATGGCCGATGCACATTTCCACTGGTTGTGACATGTGTCCTTGTTCAGGGCCTATTTCCAAATTGTTGTTAGTTGCATTGGTGTGGTCGTTTCGAGTCTACATCCCCAATCATGTCTCCCTCAGCCCATATGTTCAAGCAGTTGTTTTTCTTCTATGTTTCCTCTCCTGCAGTTCTTCCTCTGAATGTGGGTGGCGTTCTTTACCATGAATCCCTCAGAGCTGTCCTTTGTCATTGCATTGCTGCTGGTACAGAAGTCCATTACATTCGATTTTACCACAGTATATCAGTCTCTGTGTATAATGTTCTTCTGGCTCTGCTTCTTTCACTCTGCATCAGTTCCTGGAGGTCTTTCCAGTTCACCTGGAATTCCTCTAGTTTATTATTCCTTTTAGCACAATAGTATTCCATCACCAGCATATACCACAATTTGTTCAGCCATTCCCCAATTGAAGGACATACCCTCCTTTTCCAGTTCTTTGCACCACAAAAAGCACAGCTATAAATATTTTCGTACAAGTCTGTTTATCTATGATCTCTTTGGGGGTACAAACCCAACAATGGTATGGCTGGATCAAAGGGCAGGCATTCTTTTATAGCCCTTTGAGCATGATTCCAAATTGCCAGCCAGAATGGCTGGATCAGTTCACAACTCCACCAGCAATGTATTAAAGTCCCAATTTTGCCACATCCCCTCCACCATTCATTACTCTCCCCTTCTTTCATTTTAGCCAATCTGCTAGGTGTGAGGTGATACCTCAGAGTTGTTTTGATTTGCATTTCTCTAATTATTAAATATTTAGAACACTTTCTCATGTGCTTATTGATACTTTTGATTTCTTTACCTGAAAATTGCCTATTCGTGTCTCTTGCCCATTTATCAATTGGGGAATGGCTTGATGTTTTATACAATTGCTTTAACTCCTTGTATATTTGAGTGATTAGACCCCTGTCAGAGTTTTTCGTTATAAAGATTTTTTCCCACTTTGTTGTTTCCCTTCTGATTTTGACTACATTGTTTTTGTTTGTACAAAAACTTTTTAGTTTAATATGATCAAAACCATTTAATTTACATTTTGTGATTTTCTCTAACTCTTGCTTGGTTTTAAAGTCTTTCCTTTCCCAGAGATCTGACAAGTATACTATTCTGTGTTCACTTAACTTGTTTATAGTTTCCCTCTTTATATTCAAGTCATTCACCCATTCTGAATTTATCTTGGTGTAGGGTGTGAGATGTTGATTTAGACCTAATCTTTCCCATGTTGTTTTCCAAATTTCCCAGCAGTTTTTGTCAAATAGTGGATTCATGTCCCAAAAGTTGGGTTCTTTGGGTATATCATACACTGTGTTGCTGACGTCATTAACCCCAAGTCTATTCCACTGATCCTCCCTTCTATCTCTTAGCCAGTACCATATTGTTTTGATGACTGCTGCTTTATACTATAGTTTAATATCTGGTACTGCTAGGCCCCCTTCCTTCACATTTTTTTTCATTATTTCCCTTGATATTCTTGATCTTTTGTTATTCCAAATGAAATTTGTTATAGTTTTTCCTAATTCAGTAAAGAAGTTTTTTGGTAATTTGATAGGTATGGCACTAAATAGGTAAATCAATTTTAGTAGAATTGTCATTTTTATTATGTTAGCTCCTCCTACCCATGAACAATTAATGGCTTTCCAATTGTTGAGCTCCAGTTTTATTTGTTTGGAAGGTGTTTTGTACTTGTTTTCATATAATTGCTGTGTTTGTTTTGGTAGATAGATTCCCAAGTATTTTATATTGTCTAGGGTGATTTTAAATGGAGTTTCTCTTTCTACCTCTTGCTGCTCTAATGTGTTGGAAATATATAGAAATGCTGATGATTTATGTGCATTTATTTTGTATCCTGC
>NW_025387441.1:0-5797 GCF_016433145.1 Gracilinanus agilis | reverse complement strand
ACTATATGTGTACACACACGGTCACAGAACATTAGGAGTAAACAATCAGAACATTGAAGGTGTAAGGTGAGGTAGGGCAGAGAAGGCAAGAGAACAAAAGGAGAAATTTGGGGAACTTTATGATAATCATTGAGAGAGGAAGAAGGGAAGAGAGAAGGATGGATGTAGGAAGAGCTTCAGGGAGCAGCTGAAGAGTGGGAGGTTTCTTTTTTATTAGGAAGTTAGGACAGATGAACTGCAGCTCCATCAAATATGAAAACTTGAGGGCTAGAACCCAACTTATCCAGATCCTGGCCCCATTCAAAGGGAGAGAAACAAACTCCATTCTTCTCTCTATATGTCAGGTCTTTGAAGAATTTCCCCAAATGCCTTGGATATTAGTGATCCCACAGTGTCAGGCTTGGGAATAAGACAAGTTCAGAAGGCATCAGTAGCTCTTTTTGGTGGAACCAAAGCCAGAGAAGCCCATAACAGCTGCCATCTCATCATCTTCTTCAAATGTCAAGTCCTCCTCTGCCCTTTGTTTCTTCTCCTTCTGCTTCTCCTTCTTGTAGGCTTTGGCTTTCTCTTCCTCCTCTCTGAGTTCCTTCATCCTCTCCTCAAAGTTATAGTCCTTTTGCTTTTCTTCCATCTTCTTTTTGTTCACTTCAAAGCGTTTCTTCACCTGATCCAAGGTGGAACGCTTCACACGCATAGATATGCCCAGATTCCATTGATGTTTCTTGCCATTGATGTGATCCAAGAAGTTGATGGAGTCTTTCACTACACTGTCACAGACATTGCAGTAATACCCTCCCATTTCAGACTATGGGGTGGTCTTGGTGATAACAATGGTCTTTCCCAGCTTGGACTCCAAGTCAACTTTGTAGTCCCAATGTCGCAAGAGCCCCTGCTTGACAGGCTGCACTGGTTTTCCATCTTTTTTCTCTCTTTCTTCATTAAGTCGTTTCTCTGTGAGTTTCTCATATTCATCTTTGTCCCACTTTTGGCAGAAGTCCAGGTTTTTAGTCCCGCTGCCAGAAGCCATCTTTGCGGTCTTCTCTGGGATTTTTTAAGTATACTATCATATTGTCTGCAAAGAGTGATAGCTTAGTCTCCTCATTGCCTATGTTAATACCTTCAATTTCTTTTTCTTCTCTAATTGCTATTGCTAGTGTCTCTAGTACAATGTTAAATAAAAGAGGTGATAATGGGCATCCTTGTTTCACACCTGATCTTATTGGAAAGGCTTCTAATTTATCCCCATTGCATATGATGCTTGTTGATGGTTTAAGATATATACTGTTTATTATTTTTTAGGAAAGAACCTTCTATTCTTATACTTTCTAGTGTTTTCAGTAGGAATGGGTGTTGTGTTTTGTCAAAGGCTTTTTCTGCATCTATTGAGATTACCATGTGGATTTTGTTGGTTTGCTTGTTGATATGGTCAATTATGTGGATGGTTTTCCTAATGTTGAACCATCCTTGCATGCCTGGTATAAATCCCACCTGATCATGATGAATAACCCTCTTTATCACTCACTGGAGTCTTTTTGCTAGTATTCTATTTAAGATTTTTACATCTATGTTCATTAAGGAGATAATTTGTAATTTTCTTTCACTCTTTTTGATCTGCCTGGCTTTGGAATCAGTACCATATTTGTGTCATAAAAGGAGTTTGGTAAGATTCCTTCTTTGATCATTATATAAAATAATTTGTATAATATTGGGATTAATTGTTCTTTGAATGTTTGATAGAATTCACTTGTGAATCCATCAGGCACTGGTGATTTTTTCTTAGGGAGTTCTTTAATGGCCTATTCAATTTCTTTTTCTGATATTAGATTATTTAAGTATTCTATTTCTTCTGCTGTTAATCTAGGCAATTTATATTTTTGCAAATATTCATCCATATCACCTAGATTGTTAAATTTATTGCTATATAATTGGGCAAAATAGTTTTTAATGATTGCCTTAACTTCCTCTTCATTAGAGGTGAGGTCTCCTTTTTCATCTTTGATACTATTAATTTGGTTTTCTTCCTTTTTTAAATTAGATTAACCAATACTTTGTCTATTTTATCTGTTTTTTCAAAATACCAGCTTCTGGTCTTATTTATTAATTCAATAGTTCTTTTACTTTCAATTTTATTAATTTCTCCTTTGATTTTTAGTATTTCTAATTTAGTTTTCATCTGAGGATTTTTAATTTGTTCACTTTCTAGTTTTTTTAAGTTGCATGCCCAATTCATTAACCTCTGCCCTCCCTAATTTGTTAATATATGCACTTAGTGATATAAATTTTCCTCTTAGAACTGCTTTGGCTGCATCCCATAAGTTTGGGCAAGATATCTCATCACTGTCATTGTCTTCAACAATGAAATTATTAATTGTTTCTGTGATTTGTTCTTTCACTAAATTATTTTGGAGAATCATATTAATTTCCAGTTAGTTTTTGGTTTGCCTCTCCATGTATTCTTACTGATAACTATTTTTATTGCATTATGATCTGAGAAGATTACATTTATTATTTCTGCTTTTTTGCATTTGTTTGCCATGTTTCTGTGCCCTATTACATGGTCTATCTTTGTGAATGTTCCATGTGCTGCTGAAAAGAAGGTGTATTCCTTTTTGTCTCTATTTATATTTCTCCAGATATCTATTAACTCAAATTTTTTCTAGGGTTTTGTTCACCTCTCTTATCTCTTTCCTATTTATTTTTTGGTTTGATTTATCTAGATCTGATAGGGGAAAGTTCAGGTCCCTCACTAGTATGGTTTTGCTATCTCTTTCATCCTTGAGCTCCACTAGCTTCTCCTTTAGAAATTTGGAAGTTATACTGCTTGTTGCATACATATTGAGTACTGATATTTCTTCATTGTTTCTACTGCCTTTTATTAGGATGTAGTAACCTTCCCTATCTCTTTTAACCTTATCTATTTTTACTTTGGCTCTGTCAGAGATCATGATAGCTACCCCTGCCTTCCTTTTTTTCATTTGAAGCCCAAAAGATTTTGCTCCATCCTCTCATTTTCATTCTATGTCTATCTGTCTGTCTAATAATGTAAGAGTTAAAATTTAGTTATTATAGTTATATCTTTAAAATATGTGGCCGCCAGGAATCAACAATTCAGGTTGATTCCGTAATTAAATCAGACCCAAGTCAGCATCGGGTTGAGGAGTTTATTTACAATCAGGAAGGTGAGTAGGGATAAAGAGAAGAGGGAGGTTAGAAGACTAAATAAATGAAGCTGTAAGCCGCAAGGCCCAACAGCCGGATAGGCAGAGTTTAGAATTGGCCCAGCTAGGCCAAGGAAGCCAGCCTAACTTACCCACGTGACAATACAGGAGTGTAAGCTATCTGTGGTCTCAGGAGATGCTTCTTCTTCCAGTTCCAGACGGCAACTCCCCCCCACAGGAAGTTCACTTACTTACTTAAAGAGATAGTGTCTTTCATCACTTCCTGTGGTCCACCTCTAATTCAAATGACAAATGGCAGTTTCTACATTGATTTGGACTGCCCAAAGGGCAGTCCCTTATTCTTGATTTGTTACTTATTGTCACGTGTGGGTAACTCGTCTCCCCTCCCCACTAAGGGAGGTGGGAGTGACATCATTAGCACGCCTGGGTTGAGTAGATTTTTGACTATTAATGGGATAGAGCTAATTTCTATTTACACAATCCCCCCTGATGATCATTGGGTGCCTAGTCACCCCAAGTGATCATGTTACACAAACATCTTCTACCACAAAGGTCCTTCTAACTACAATAGTTAGAGATAAGAGGGAAATGGAAAAGAGAGAAAGCAAAACCAATGTTTTGCTAAGCGCGTTGACAAGAAACCAATTGGGGGCAGTCCCCAATCAGCATAACATGTACAATTAAGGTAACTGTTCAAAAACCCCATCAGTCCATTCATTAGTACCCAAAGTTCGTTCTGGATCACTTGATGCAACAAAACCCCATCAGTTCAATCAATTGCAACCCAAAGTTCATTCTGGATCTCTTGATTAAACGTAGGTTCTTCAGGCATCTCTCTGCAAACAGTTCATTCTCTGGATTTAAGGAATCAGCAAGTTTCTTTCCCTGAGAATTTTCTCAAACAAAACCAAAAATTAATCTTGGATATAATAAAATACGATTAATCTTGGATTTTATAAAAATACAATCCCCCCTGATGTGGGTATTTAGAAAGAAATACCCAGATCAGCTCAATATATACAGTTGAGTCATGGGGTTGTATGAGTCAATTAAAAAGAAAAAAGAAAGAAAAAATATAAAAAATCAAATAGAAGGAAATTGGAGCTTTTGAAAAAAGAAAGGCATTAAAATCAAAATCAAATATCAAAAGTTATGTACATAAAAATTCTTTTTTTTTGAAGAAAACAAAATAAAATTATAACAGGCCCTAGTATTAGGGTCTCATCAATTATAATTTCCATCCTACTAGTCTGTAGGATACAATGCAGTAATACTGCACTTACCCGTTTGCAGCTAAGACTACAGGAAGTTGCCATTCTATAAGAGAAAAAAGGACCCGATTTAAATGCAAGGGAAGCGTCTGTCATTCCCTTTACTCTCAGGAGTATATGGGTGAGCCAGATAATAGCCAACCTGTGGTACCTGACTGGCAGTGTAGTTCGGAGAGTCCTACGTCTTAACATATGTTAAGCGTCGCAGCTTCGATTCTTACACTGAGTTCAAGTCCTCAGTGTTGGCGTGGGAGTACCTCAATCCCACCTGTATATGTATGATCTCTTTAACCTCGTGCTCCTTGGCACTGCGCAGATGTTCTCAGAATCCCATTTGATTTGTCGGTCGGTCTTCATGACCTTGTGCTTTCCTTAGCACCATTAATGGCTCATGTGTTCCCTTCTCCTGGAATTAGATAGAAGCATTAATCATAGTCCCATAACATTTAACAATATATGGCAAGTTCTTGGAGTCTAAACCTTGTGAGTAAGCATTAATATTACAGCAATTATATATATATATTAAAATTATAGCATTGCAAAAAATGAAAAAATTAAGTGATTATATGTACTCAAGTACAAGAAAATGAGAAAAAAGACAAAAAAAAATATCAATTACTCTATTAAAAGATATTAGGTAAATCAATAAGAAATTAGAATAAAATCAGGGAAAGAATCAAGACAAACCAATGATTCCAAATTAACATCCATGAGTCCATGAACTGTTATCTCCAATGCAGGTAACAGGAAACAGTCAATCAGGTTCAATAGAAGATGCCCTCTTTACATGTGAGCAATGAATCCAAGAGTCCTTTTCTCCGATCTTTATAGCTGTTGGGTGGTTATTAAAATTTCAAACGGCCCATCCCACGAAGGCTGGGTTGCCCCCGTGCGCTGGAAGTTCTTTATATACACTTTGTCTCCTGGATTCAGGTCGTGAAGTGAAAAGTCTATTGGTCCTGCTTGTACTGCAGTTCCAGATTCATGGAGTTCACGCAGTCTGTGTTGCAATTCCTGTATATAGGAAGCAATAGAAGTATCTCCTCCTAATAGTGATGTATATGCAGGAGAAAAGGGTTTAGCCTGTATAGGAGGATGTCCAAAAAGCATCTCATATGGTGAGATGTGTAGATCTCCCCTAGGTCTGCTTCTAAGATAAAATAAAGCTAGAGGGAGAATTTCAGGCCATTTTAGATGTGTCTCAGTACATAATTTGCCAATCATGGTTTTAAGTTCTCTGTTCATCCGTTCAACTTGGCCTGAGCTCTGGGGGTGATATGGTACATGGAATTTTGGAGTTATCCCCAGGCATGAATATATTTCAGATAAAACTGAATCAGTAAAGTG
>NW_025387440.1:0-3997 GCF_016433145.1 Gracilinanus agilis | reverse complement strand
AAATACTTATCAAATCCTATTTATACCAATGTCATTCCAGTCAGTTCTGCAGTGTACCTTAGACTTCTTATACAAGCAGCTATCATATCTTTAGATTTCTAAGTTTTCGTGATTCTTTCCATCTCAATAATCAATTCTGAAGTTTATTTAATGAAGAAATCAAAGCTATATATAACTATAGAAAAAATTAAGTCATTATTGACTGAAGAAATGCAAACCAAAACAGCTCTGGAATATCATCTGAGACCTATCAGATTGGCTAAAATGATAAAAGGGCAAAATAAGAAGTGTTGGTAAGGATGAGGAAAAGGAAGGTCCTAATATACTGATGGAAGAACTGGGAGCTGATGCAATCATTTTGGAGAATAATGTGGAATTATGCCCAAATCGTTATAAAACTGTACATACCTTTTGCCCCAGAAATACCACTATTAAGTGTTTTTTCCAAAGATGATCACAGAGAAAAAAATTGAAAACAAACCCCTATATGTTTTAAAATATTTATAGCAGATCTCTTTGTGTTGGCAAAGAAATAGAAATTGTGGGGATGCTTATCAATTGGGGAGTCACTAAACAAGCTGTAGCATTTGATTCTTATGGAATACAAATAAATGAGCAGGTTAATTTTTAAAACTGGAAAGATTGAACTATGAATAGTGAAAAGAGATCATTATGTACAGCAAGAGAGAAACAAATAAAAAAAACAAAAATTACATAGTTTTATATATCCATTTTTTGATCAAAGGATGCTTTTTCCTTGTGCTGGAAGGGAAGGGAGAGAAGGAAATGGTTGGAAATTTTAATGTAGTAAACAAACTAATAAATGAATTTTTAAAGAAACATCAACTATCATTCAGTTATTTGTTTTTGCTGATCTCCCTCCAAATCTTTGTACCTATAGCTGAATGATTTAACTAGAACAGTTCTGGTCATGGAGAAAGGATGACCTATTTGAATCCTGCATCAGACATTTTCCAGCTGTGTAACTACCAAATCACTCAACCTCTTTCAATTTCACCTTCCTCATTGGCAAAAATGGAGATAATGAAAGTACTTACCTCACAGGATTGCTGAAGCTAAAATACAAATTTTTTAGATGTAAAACACTCTGCAAATCTTAAAGTGCCCATATAAATTATACCTGAAAATGTGTTCTCCCCACTTTTTCAATATCACTCCATTAACTTCTTATAAAGCTAACTCAAAATGGTAACAACTACAGAAATGTCTAAGTGCCTACGGTGGGATATAGCCTTGGAGAGATGTAAAATTTCAGCATTATTACAGGTCTTTGCCTCAAGAAGATTGAAGTCTAACTGGGAAATGAGATATCTACATAGAAAGTCCTAGAATACACTGGCTGGCTAATTTTTACCTTTATGTTGCATATTTAGCATAGCGTCTGGCACATTATTATTTACTCATACAAGTTTGTTGGTTGACCAATCAGCTGAAATGGATACTCCCTCCAAAATGGCAAAAGGGCAATCTATCCTGCCAGTGTATAAGGATTCTAAACTGATTCTGCACCAATCACATCCATATCTTCTCACAAATCTTCTGTTTTGTGTCTACTCCATGAGGCAGGAACTTTTTAGAATCTTAAAATGTATGTAATTACTAATGAAGCACAAGAATTTCTGTTTGGAAACCTTTACTGTGTATGCCACTAACTGTGAACAAAGCCACATGATCATGTTCCTTGAGTTTCACAGAAACAAGGAAACTTTAAGTTGAATGGGGTCTCCATCAATGACCACTAAATTTAACCCGTATCTGAAAAAAAAAGTCTTTTCTCAAATTTCCTGAAAGAGATTCACCAACTTTTGATTGAATACATACAATAAATGGGAACATACAGCCTCTAACACAACCATTCCACTATGGAATTTCCTGACATCAAGTCAAATTTGTTTGCCTCTTTACACTTTCCATTCATTTCTCCTAGTTCTGCCTCCTGAGACAAAATTTTAAAAAAGTTAATACTCATTTCACCTTACAATCCTTTACATAGATGAAAAAAGATGTCACACAGCATCCTAAGTCTTTTTGTCTCTCACCCAAATACTTCAGTTTTCTTCAAATGGCTCATATGTCACGAGCTTGAAACCATTCAATTTCCTGGTTGCTTTCTTCTGCATTCTCACCAATTTATGAATGCCTTCATGTGCTTTTTTCTAGTATAAAGTACAAAGGAACTCTCTCTTCCTTATTCCTGGAGATTGTGACTCTCTTAATGCAGACCCAAATCATATGATTTTTTTTGGTTGCCTTATCATCCTTTTGACTCGTCGAGGTTATACTACTTCTATTTCTACTTCAACTTCTATTTCTACTTCTTCTACTACTACTACTGCTACTACTACCACTACTACTACTACTACTACTACTACTACTACTGCTACTGCTACTGCTACTGCTACTGCTACTGCTACTGCTACTACTACTACTACTACACTTTCTCCAACCCGTATTTTTGAAGCAGACTTTTTAAATAAAAATATAAGAATGCATTTATTTCTATTGAATTTTGCATTATTTCATTTGGTTCAATGTTCTAGCTTGCTATGTTTTGAAAACTGAAACTAATATTCATTCGTGAGAATTTAGAAACATCCCACACTGGAAGTAGTTCAGAATCACACTGACTGAAGATCTGTGTAGTTCACCTATATCAGATGACTTGAGGTTTCAAAGGCGATTGTGTTTTTTCCCTATCTCTTAATTTCCCTTGAATATAACTTTTCTGTGAGCTATTTTATTCTGTCCTCAGTGCAATGATTGCTCATCTTGGCAGAGAAAAGAAGCAAATGAGAATTGAACCTATTTATCCCTCTTTCTCCCTCAGCTTCTTTAGTGATATAACTTTTGTTTTGCTGCCCTTTCCTTTACTACCAATTCATCTAGAATTTTGTACAACTAAAGGGAATTTTAAAAACAAATTATGTAAAATTGAGGAGCTCTAGGATAGCTCAAGTGCTTGGCTGGTGGGGCAATTATGGGCAAATAAGGCAAGAAAGCTGTCTTTGTCTGAATTTACTCAGTATGCTTTTGATGGGTATTCTTGTTTCGTATTCTTCTCTTGTTACAACTGAGAAAATATTTTTTCTAACTGTTGAATAGTATATGAGTGCCTCGTTTTTATTTCATTATCATGTCTAAACTACAAGGGCATTATACTCAGTCAGAAGCATTTCAGACACCTAATTTCTAACTTTTTAAATATGTGGCTCTGATGGGACAGACTATCAGATATCCTATAAATAACTGAAAACATAGATTTTGAGCTCTGAAGAGGTCTGAAGGGAAAATAAAAGGGTAGAACTTTTTCGGAGTGATATTAGTTTAAATTAAATAACTGAGTGAGATTATCAATGGAAAGAATTTAAATTCAGAATAAGGGGAAGGGAAAGTTGAAAATGATTGCATTTTGTACCTTAATTCCAATAGTTTTTTAGACAAATGGAAATCCAAAATACAAGATTTGTGTTTATACATTATAAAAATAATATACTAATAACTCTATGATTCAAAAATTAATAGGATAATTGAAGAAACTCCACTTGGAAAACATTTATTAAGCTGTGTGGGTAGAAAGGCTATCTTTCCCCTCTCCATTTAGTCCCTCTGCTTCTACAAATGGGATTGTGGTCTTGGCGTGATTTTTTTTTGTCTTTTTCAGCTCTAGGTTCTAAAGGTAAAGTCCCCAAACCCTGAGGCTAGAACCGTGGCAACTTTGGAGCCAAAATGTAAGGCTGCATATTATTGCCAACCCAGGAGGGAAGCCTTGAGAAGCAAGAGTACTATGACATAATCCCAGAGTTTGTAGGTCCTACCAATTCCTTTTGGAATTAGAATTTGGTGGAACTATTCTACAAAGAAACTGAAAACTGAGTGAAATTGTCACTTTAATCCTACTTATCTGACCTCCATAGTCTGAGAGGGAGTACAGTGGAAATTATGCCTCTAAGTGTGTGAAAATTATTTGCATACTTGA
>NW_025387439.1:0-2020 GCF_016433145.1 Gracilinanus agilis | reverse complement strand
TATAGCCGAAAACCAATCCCTAAAGGCTAGAATTGAGCAATTAGAAGCTAATGATCTCTCAGTACAACAAGAACAAATAAAACAAAGTCAAAAGACTGAAAAAATAGAAGGAAACATGAAATATCTCAATGAGAGAGTGACAGACCAAGAAAACCGGTCTAGAAGAGACAATTTGAGAATAATTGGCCTTCCAGAAAAACCAGAAATTAATAGAAACCTGGACTCCATACTAACAGAAATAATCCAGCAAAATTGCCCTGAAGTCCTACAACAAGAGGGCAATATAGACATTGAAAGGATTCATAGAACACCTGCGACATTTGATCCAGAAAAGAAAACACTCAGAAATATAATTGCAAAATTCAAGAGTTTTCAAGCAAAAGAAAAAATCTTACAAGAAGCCAGAAAGAAACAATTCAAATATCAAGGAGCACCAATCAGGATCACACAGGATCTGGCAGCCTCCACGCTAAAAGATCGCAAGGCTTGGAATACGATATTCAGAAAGGCAAGAGAGCTGGGCCTGCAACCATTGATCAACTACCCATCAAAATTGACTATATATTTCCAGGGGAAAGTATGGGCATTCAACAAAATTGAAGAATTCCAAGTATTTGCACAGAAAAGGCCAGGGCTAAATGGAAAGTTTGATATCCAACCACAAAAATCGAGAGAAACATGAAAAGGTAAATAAGATACAGAGGGGAAAAAAAGAAAACTTATAATTTTTAAATTTGCCTTTTTAAGGGCCTCAGTGAGATCTAATTATCTGTATTCCTATGTAGAGAAATGTTATGTATAATTCTCTGTAGTGAACTCTATTCACTATTATAATATTCACTATTATAGTAATAAGAAGAATAATTCACAGTGTGAGGGTGGAACACTAAATAATCTAAGATGGCGTGGGGGAGGGGAAGGATGGGGTAAATAGCAGGGGACACCAAGAGAAACTTGAGTGAATAAGAAAATAGGATATTCTATTACACACAAAGAGGGCATGGGAGGAGAGGGGACAAATACTATTATAAGAAGGAGAGGAAGAGAGCATAAAGTAATAATCAAACCTTACTCTCAGTGTAATCAACCCAGAGAGGGAAGAGTAGCTATACTATCCATTGGGACATAAAACTCTTATCTAACCCTTCTGAGAAAGTTAGAAGGAAAAAGCAAAGGGAGCAGGGGAGTGGGGAGGTCAAAAAAAGGGAGGGGTGAAGGGGGAGGGAATTTGTAAGGCCTTTAAAAACAAAAAGAGGGGGGAAAATAAGGGAGGGGGTAGAAAGGGAAGTCAATCAAGGGAGGGGATAAAGGATAGGGTCTTAATAGCAAACCACTGGTTTTAAAGGAAATAGCTTAAAGAGAAGGGGTAGGAAAGGGGGAGGATTCGAAAATGTCAGCCAATGCACAACTAATGATTATAACTCTGAATGTGAATGGGATGAACTTGCTCATAAAATGGAAGCAAATAGCAGAGTGGATTAGAAACCAAAATCCCACCATATGTTGTCTACAAGAAACACATATGAGGCGGGTGGACATATACAAGTTTAAGGTTCAGTGTTTGAGCAAAATCTTTTGGGCCTCAAATGAGAAAAAGAAGGCAGGAGTGGCTATTATAATTCTGACAAAGCCAAAGTAAAAATAGTTATGATTAAAAAAGACAGGGAAGGTCATTACATCCTGATTAAAGGTAGTATAAACAATGAGGAAATAACACTGCTCAATATGTATGCACCAAGTGGCATAGCATCCAAATTCATAAAGGAGAAACTGGCAGAGCTCAAGAAGGAAATAGATAGTAAAACCATACTAGTGGGAGATCTAAATATTCCTCTGTCAGATCTAGATAAATCAAACTGAAAAATAAATAAGAAAGAGGTAAGAGAGGTGAATGAAGTCCTAGAAAAATTAGATCTAATTGATATGTGGAGAAAAATAAATAGGGACAAAAAGGAATACACCTTCTTTTCAGCTGCACATGGTACATTCACAAAGATTGACCATGTAATAGGGCATAGAA
>NW_025387438.1:0-10549 GCF_016433145.1 Gracilinanus agilis | reverse complement strand
AGCATCAGTCTGGGGAGACAGAAGAAAGAACCAAGTCTGAGATGTGGATTTGACCCTTTTCTGAGCCATATTCCCTCTGTGAAATGGGCCAGCTACTTCACAGGATTCTCCTAAAGATCTTGGTCAATGTTATTAGCATCATCATCAATCAACCAACAAGCATTACTTTAGCCCTATTATGTGCCAAGTACAATAAAAAAGCCCCAAGGAGTTCCTGCCCTCAAGGAACTTCCAATCTCATGGGGGATATGAGGAGAAAGCATCTCTAGATGAGAACACACAAGATACACAAAGAATGGATGCAAGGTAACCTTTGAGAAGAAAGGCATGAGCTTTTGGGGGGCCAAGAAAGGACTCTTGGAGGGGTGGAGTGGTAAAGGAAGCCAAGGGGCCTAAGAGTTGGAAGTTGGGTAGGAGAACATTCAAGGCATGGGGAGAGCCAGTGCGAAGGCCCAGATAGGAGATGCCACTCTGTGATTGTTACGGTTGTGGCTGTTATTCATTGATTGACCCATCAGTGGGTTTATACTCTTATTTGGGCTGGGCCTAGGATTTCATGGTTATAAAGATCATCCAGATCAGGAAACTCTCCACTAAGGCAAACCAGCCCCTCATATGTCTTAAAGGCCTGCCCAAGAAGTACCCAAAGTCATACAAAGGCATGACTTGAACTCTGCACTTCCTGACTCCAAGGCTTGACTCTCCTCCCTTGTACCACCCAATACATCATATTGTCTGTCTCTTCTTTTTATTAATGACTTAATATTAGTGTATCATGGGTGGGTAGTGATTCTGGGGAATTAGCAGCTATGTCCAGAGAGTGGAAGCTTTGGTTAGGCCCCACCAAGCTGGCAAGAAAAGCTTTGTGTGGCCTCCTGTAAGGGCTGAATGTCTGTTGTCCAAGGACTGGGTCAGCTGAGTTCTGAGAGGCTCATCACAAGATTGGCCATGGCTTGATTTTCCATGCCCCCAGTGAATGTTATTTTTACTTTGCTTCTAATTTATATCTAAATGGATATTTCCTGGTTGACTCCCTTGATAGAATGTAAGCTCCTTGAGGGCAGGGGTGGTTGTGTTTGGTTTCTTGGTATCTATCCTCAGTGCCTAGGACAGGACTTGACATAAATTAGGTAACAAATGCTTGCTGAGTTGGTTTGGGTAGTAGGGCCCAGGCAACTGAACTATCCTGAAATGATGGAATTATAGTTCCTTGAAGTATATAGTTGGTGTTTATTGTAATTTTTATGATGACTGGAAAAGGGCACTTGATGAGGGGACTTGGTGTTGAAACTTGACTCTGAATTTGATTGGCTTTGTGATCCTGAGGAAGGAAGGAAAGAAGGGAATAAAGAAAGGAAGGAAGGAAGAAAGGAAGAAAGAAAGAGGGGGGAGGAAGGAAGGAAGGGTAAAGAAGGGAGGGAGGAAGAAAACAGAAGTGAACAAAAAGAGAGAAAAATGGAGGGAGGGAAGGAAGAGAAAGAAAGGATGGAAAAGAAAGGAAGGAAAAAAGAAAGAGAGGGAAGAAAGAGAGAAAGAAATGAAAGAAAGAAGGGAGAGAAAGAAGGAAGCATTTTTAAGTACCTATTATGTGCTAGGCACTATTAGGCTAAACACTTCACAATTATGTTTCTCCTTCAATCCTCACCACAGCCCTGGGAGGTAAGTGGTACTTTATCCCCATTTTACAGTTGAAGAAACTGAAGGACACCTAGCTGAAGTGACTTGTTCAGGGTCACACAGCTAGCATGAATCTCAGGTTGGGTTTGTACTCAGGTCTTCCTGCTTCCAAGCTCAGTGCTCTCTCCACGGTACCAGTGAGCCCACTTTTCTTTTCTTGAGCTCATTCTCTCGATCTGTGAGTTGGCAGTATCCAGCTCCCAGGTTGTACTTCCTCACTGGGTTGCAGGAGTTGGGGGTTGGAGGCAGCCCATTTCCAACCTATAAAAATAGGGGCTTCTGTTATTTAGAACTCGGTTGCCTTGGGACCTTTGCATTATAATCTCTTAAATAATCTGCCTTCAATTCGTGGAACGTTGCTATATTATTTTTTTAAATTTTAAACATTTATTAATATTTGTATTTTAGAAAAGTTAACATGGTTACATGATTTATGCTCTTACTTTCCCCTTCACTCCCAGACCTCCCCCCTCCCCTGGCCAATATGCATTTCTACTGGTTTTAACATGTGTCACTAATCAAGACCTATTTCCAAATTGTTGATAGTTGAACTTTGCTATATTATGATAGTGATATGAAGAAACCATTGAAGCTCCAAGGCTCTTTAACCCATTTTTACAGAGAAGGAAACTGAGGCCCAAGCTGGGGAAGTGACTGGCCCAGGGCCAGCCAGCTAGGAAGTCTGAGGCCAGATTGGAACCCAAGACCTCCTACCTCTGGCCTAGCTCCCAATTGTAAAAGGGAATTCTTGGTTCTTTTTGAGTTTACACTTGTGAAAAGGGAACCCTGTGTTCTATTTGCCTAGTTGGAGTTAACACTATGATTGGCAATAACTTTGAATAAAAGATTTATAATTTTCACATATTTAGCCAAACCATTAATTTTAACACTTACACAATCCACTGAGACACCCAGCTGTTTCTAAAACTCAGAGCTGACCATGCCATTCTCCCCCTCAAGAAGTTTCAGTGACTCCCTATTATGTCAAGTACCCATTGTTCTGTTTGTCATTAAAAACTCCAATTTGCCTTTGTCTGATCCACTAGTTCCCTTGCTAGACTCAAGTCCCAGCTTCTTTTCGTTTCCCCTTTCTGCCACTTTGTACAGATTGACCCCAGTTTCCTCATCTGTAAATTGGAGATAATAATAGTGCCTACTTAGGGCTGAGGGTCAAATGAGATATTGATAAAACGCTTTGGGAAAGTTGAGGTGGTAAGTAAACGTTACTTGTAGTTATTTTTTAAAGTGGGAAAAGTGAGGGAGAGGGAAGAAGAACAGAAGAGAACAGAGAAGAAACACGTTTGAGGGTTACAACAATTCTGGGACAAAGATCTACAGGTATTATTATCTTTAATTTGTTCCATCTAATCATCTGTATTCTGTGTTCCACCTATCCATCTATGTGTTCTATTAGCAGAGTAGATTAAAAGCAAGAATACCACAATATAGGACACAAAGATAAAGCACATAGAATAGATGGATAGACAGAACAGAGAGATTAGAGAGGCCACAAAATAGGAAACGTAGGATAGATAGATGGGTAGATAGAACAGAGAACAGCTAGAGTAGATGAATAGAGAGAACACACAGAACAGATAGAAGATATGGATAGAGGGGCAGCTGGGTAGCTCAGTGGATTGAGAGACAGGCCTAGAGACAGGAGGTCCTAGGTTCAAATCCGGCCTCAGACACTTCCCAGCTGTATGACCCTGGGCAAGTCACTTGACCCCCATTGCCTACCCTTACCAATATTCCACCTATAAGTCAATACACAGAAGTTAAGGGTTTAAAATTAAAAATTAAAAAAAGAAGAAGATATGGATAGATGAAAGAGAAAGATTACACAGAATACATCGACAGAAGAGATGGATAGATAGAACAGATAAGTAGAACAAATTGAATAGATGGATATATAGAATGTATAGATGGACTGCTTGAATGGATATCTAAAACACATAGAACAGAACAATTAGAATAGGTGGATAGTTAGAACACACTGAATAGATGGACAGATAGATAGAAGAGAGAACACATAAAAGAGAGAGAATACAGAATAAGTAGATGGAAAGAAGAGATAGATGATAAATAGAACAAATAGATCAGATAGAACAAATAGAACAGATAGAATAGGTAGTTGGAAGAAATAGAACACAGAACAGACTGAAAACATAGGTGATTAGATAGAAGAAAATGAACACAGAAATAAAAGAGAGATGGATAGATAAGAACAGAAGGCATGAAGGCATATAACAGAATACATAGAAGAGATGGAAGAAATAAAACACATGGGTACAACAAACAGAACATAGAACATATAAATGGATTGATATAACACATGGATAAATAGATGGACAGACAGAACACCTAGAACATTAATATTAGAACATAAGGAATGGATAGATAGAACACATAAAACAGATAAAATAGATGGAGCTCATAGAACAGACACCGCAGAATAGATAGAACATAGAACAAACAGAATATATAGATTGATAAAACAGTTAGAAGAGATGAAGAGCATTCAGAATGTTTAGAACACATAGATGTATAGGTCAAACAAATATAACATAAAAAAGAATAGATGAAAAGATAGAGAACAGAGAGAACACACAGAAAAGGACAGATACATGGACTGTTAGAAAAAATAGAACACAGAATGTAGAAAACACAAAGACAAGATTGACATAGACAGATAGAACACAGAACACAATAGATGGAACAGATAGGACATAAATGATAGCTAGAAATGGAATAGAAAGTATGGAGATCTCTTTATCATCTCAGATAATCTGATAAGGACAGTTCAGTTGATAAGGAAGTAAAAGACACGGAAGATCTTTTCCTCAGCTCATGCTTCCAGCTCTGGCTCCAGGAGCATGGAGTTTATTATATTCTATTTTCACACAAAGAACACAAAGAAAAACTTTACAGCTGATAGAGGTTACAAATCATACAAAAGAAAATCCTTGGAGGCTTCAAAGTAAAGCTAGAACAGGGTCCAAAGCCAGATTCTAGCCGCCTGGATATCAGCAAACAAATTCTGAGAATCGTAAACATATTCTATAGATATCATAAATGAATTGAGTCTTGTATTTTTTTATCGGGAGGACTGCACCTGGTTGGATAAAGTTTTGTCTAGCTCTGACCTTGGCTGACTTAGGAATATCCTTAGAGTTTAGGGATCTTAATTTTCTTGAAGAGAAATTATTAACCCAGTAACTGCTGATTTGTTTAAAGCTTTCCAATGGAACTTATAATGTTATTAAGAAAAGGTGTGGATCTGAAAAGGAGTCAAAAGAGGAATCCCAGATTTTCATCTATTTAAGACTCTGTTCCTCTTATTGGCCTCCCACAACAAAGAAAAGATAGAACACGTAGAATGGAAAGAATAAACACATAAAATAGAATACTTAGTATGGATAGGAAACAGAGGTAAGATAGAACATATAGATACAAATGATAGATGGATAGAAAAGTTAGAGGAGATGGAAGAGGAAGAGTAAATAGAACAGAAAGAATGCATAGAAAAAAACAAAAGAATAGATAGAACACATGGAACCTAAAAGAGATAGAACATTCATGGATAGAACACAGAGATACAGAAATAAATGAATAGATGGAAAAGGTACAGCATGGAGAAAAATAGAACATATTACAGATAGAATAGATGAAGAGGTGGAGTCATAGAACAGATAAAAGATATGAATGGATAGAACATATGGAATGGATAGATAGAACACATAGAATAGATAGAACATTAGAATACATATTCATAAAGAGATGGATAGAACAAAGAACTCATAAAAAAGAAGAGATGGAAGAGAGAAAGCTCATAGAACAGATAGAACACATAGATGTATAGATTAGAATACACAGATTAGAATACAAATCAGAATACATAGATAAAAAGATAGATGAAAAGAAGGTAAAATACATTAAAGAGATCAGAAGGAACAACTAAATACAAAAGAGATGAATAGCTAGAACAAGTTAAAATAGAATGAAGAGGTAGAGCAGATTAAGAAGGAACGATAGAACACAGAATAGATGGAAAAGATAGAGGTCATAGAACATATAGATTCTAAAAATAGATGATAGAACACAGATGTAAGAGAGCTCACAGAACAGACAGAATAGGTAACACATAGAGTAGAAAGAACCCATAAATCTGATAGAACACTGATACAACAGGTAGATGAACAGTTTTAGAGAATAAATATGGAATATGTGGAGCACATGGAACAGAGAGAGCACATAAAACAGAACATGTTGAATGGTTAGAACAGAGAGATCAGATAGAAATATAGATACAAAAGACAGATGGATAGAATAGGAAGAAATCATAGAAGTGATAGAACACAGAGATGGAAGAGAGTGAGCTCAAAGAATAGATAACAGTAGATAGAGCACATGGAATAGATAGATGAGAAAGAACACAAAGAACAGATAGGAGACAGACACAGTAGTTAGAAAAGTTTGAATAGATGGAAGAGGTAGGACACAGAACAGATAGAATAAAGGGAACAGGTAAATCACATAGAATAGATGGAACATGTAGAATGTAGAGATAGTACCCGGAGAACACAACACATACAAAAAAATATAATGGATGGAAGAGGTAGAACACATAAAAGAAAGAGAACACCAAACAGATAGAATAGATGGAATAGATAGGGCTCATAGAACAGATAAATCAGTCAAAACGCAGAAAATGTAAACCGGTTAGGACAGAGAGGTCGCATAGAACATATAGACACTAAAAATAGATGGAAAGAAGAGTAAGAACCCGTAGAAGAGATAGAACACAGAAATGGAAGAGAATGAGCTCAAAAATCAAATAGACTACATAGAAGAAACAGAACATGAAGATGGATAGCTAGTACACAAAGAACATATAAAATAGATGGAAGAGAGAGGACTCAGAGAACTGATAGAACACATAGATGTATAGATTAGAATACATAGAGTAGAACACAGAGCAGAATACATAGATAAAAAGATGAATAGAATTTAGAATACATAGAAGAGATCAGATAGAACAACTAGATAACAAAAGAGATGAATAGCTAGAACAAGTTAGAATAGAATGAAGAGATAGAGCACATTAAAAAGGAAGGATAGATAGAACACAGGACAGATGAAAGAAATAGAATAGATGGAAAAGATAGAGCTCATAGAACATATAGATACTAAAGATAGATGATAGAACACAGATGGAAGAGAGCTCACAGAACAGATGGAATAGATAACACTCAGAGTAGAAAGAACCCATAAATCAGAACACAGATACAAAAGGAGGATGAACAGTTATAGAAAATAGATGGAATATGTAGTGCACATAGAATAGATAGAACATGTAGAATAGTTAGAACAGAGACATCAGATAGAAATATTGATTCTAAAAACTGATGGATATAATAGGAACAACACGTAGAAGAGATAGAACACAGATGGAATAGGGTGAGCTCACAGAAGAGATGACAATAGATGGAGCACATGGAATAGATAGAAGAGATATAACTCAAAGAACAGATAGAATACAGACACAAAGATAGAACAAAGTTAGGATAGATGGAAGAGGTAGAAAATAGAACAGGTAGAATAAATGGAAGAGATAAAACACATAGAATAGTTATAACTTGTAGAATGGATACATATAGAACATTTACAAAAGATATAACAGAATAGACTGAAGAGGTAGAACACATAGAACATGGAGAACACAGAAAAGATGGGAAAGACAGAAGTCATAGAACAGATAAATTAGACACAAGACAGAACATGTAGACTGGTTAGGACAGAGAGATCACATAGAACATATACATACTAAAAATAGATGGAAAGAATAGGAAGAACCCAAAGAAGAGATGGAACATAGAGATGAAAGAGAGTGAGCTCACAAATCAGCTAGACGAGATGGAACAAGCAGACCATAAAGATATAGAGATACTACACGTAGAACACATTGAAAAGATGAAAGACAGAGAGATCAGAGAACAGATAGAACTTATAGATCTATAGATTAGAATACATACACTCGAACACTGATCAGAATACATAGATAAAAGATAGACGACAAGAAATTAGAACACAGAGAGGAGATCAAATACAATAACTAGATATAAAAGAGAGGAAGAGCTAGAACAAGTTAGAATAGAATGAAAAGGTAGAGCACATTAAAAAGGAAGAACAGATAGAACACAGAACAGATAGAAGAAATAGAACACATAGAATAGATGGAAAAGATAGAATTCATAGAACATATAAGTACTAAAGATAGATGATAGAAGATAGATGGAAGAAAACTCACAGAACAGATGAAATAGATAACACTCAGAGTAGAAAGAACCAATAAATCAGATAGAACACAGATACAAAAGGTAGAAGAGCAGTTTTAGAGAAAAGATGGAATAAGTAGAGCACATGGAACAGAGAGAGTACATAAAATAGATAGGACATGTAGAATGGTTAGAACAGAGAGTTCAGATATAAATGTAGATACTAAAGACAGATGGATAGAATAGGAAGAAGTCATAGAAGAGATAGAAAACAGAGATGGAAGAGAGTGAGCTCACAAAATAGATAACAATAAATAGATCACATGGAATAGATAGATGAGATAAAACACAAAGAACAGATAGGAGACAGACACAGTAGTTAGAAAAGTTTGAATAGATGGAAGAGTTAGAATAAAGAACAGGTAGAATAAAGGGAAGAGGCAAATCACATAGTGTAGATGGAACATGTAGAATGTAGAGCTAGAACCCAGAGAATACAACACATACAAAAGATATAATCAAATGGATGGAAGAGGTAGAGCACATAGAAGAAAGAGAACATAGAACAGATAGAATAGATGGAAGAGATAAAGCTCATAGAATAGATAAATTAGACACCACACAGAACATGTAGACTGGTTAGGACAGAGAGATCAGATGGAACATATAGATACAAAAAATAGAAGGATTGAATAAAAATAACATATAGAAGAGATAGAACGTAGAGATGGAATATAAAGAGCTCACAGAGCAGATAGACTAGATGGAACAGAAAAAATAAACAAATGGATAGGTAGTACACATAGATCACATAGAATAGATGGAAGAGGGAGCTCAGAGAATAGATAGAACTCATAGATGTATAGATTAGAATACATAGACTAGAACACATATCAGAATTCATAGAAAAAAGATAGATGAATAGAAATTAGAATATATAGAAGAGATCAGATAGAATAACTAGGTAAAAAAGAGATGAATAGCTAATTATAATTAGCAACTGTGTATTCCCAGACATTTTTATTCTCTCTCCTTGTCCTGCCATTTCTCCTTTCACTATTTCCTTCTATACCAGTGTTTTGTTTTTAATCAGTTCCTATAATCCCCTCCCTTCTTGTACTTCCCTTTCTCCCCCTCCCTTCTTATTCCCCTCTTATTGTTCTTTTAAGCTACGCTGTGCTCCCCCCTATGCCTTCTCCCTCACTAGTATTGCTTCTCTCCCCACCAGCCCGTTTGTTACCCTTCTACTTCTCTATAGGGTGTGAATCAATTCTCTGCCCCAATGGATCCCATTGTTCTTCCCTCTTTAAGTTGATTTCAATGCACTTAAGTATTGAATATTTCCTCTCTCTAACCTCTTTGCTCTTACACTGTATTGTTATGGACAAGACCTGCAGAGCTACACCAAGTGGAGGAGGGGTTTGGGATCTGGTGGACCCCATCTCAAGCATACTCATTCTACTTGGGTACCTTGGAACACCTTGGCTTTTGGCATCTTGTGATCATCTTTGGATTACCTTGAGAACCCTCAAAGCCACCCTCAGGCCCTTTAACTGTGCTGGTAGAAGCAGCCTTCCCAGTGACTCCAGAACTGCTCCTTTGAGCCTTGCTTGGCCTAGGTCAATTAGAATTAGAGAAGACAAGTCCTCCCCTTGCCCCTGTGATTTGCTCTTTACATTTTTAAGTTCAGAATCCCCTATCCCAACTTTATTTAGTTAATCATAAATAAACTTTTACCTTGCCTGCTGGTTCCATAGACCATGGCCAAGTGGTGAGCAGCGTGACTGTTGGCCAACTTCCATTCTTGGCAGTTACCAGCTTAGTAGTGAACCTTGGTCTCCCTATCCTGGTTGGTCCTGTCTCTCCGCAGTGTGTGTACCCACAAACTATTTAGGTCATATTTTTACATCCTTGGTGCCCCATCTTTATATATATATATATCGCTTGACATTTTATCCTATGCAGTTTTTCCCTATTCCCTCTATGAAAACTTCTTCTAGTTACCCTGTTGATAATAACAATTTTTAATATTTGCCAATATCTTCTTTTCTTCTTGGGATACAAATTGATTGAACTTTTTTGGTCCCTTAAAGAAAAAAATTTTCCCCTCCCCCCATTCTCTTAATTACCTTATGTTGATTCTCTTGAGTTCTGGGTTTGGGCAGCAAACTCTCTATTTAAGTCCAGTTTTTTTGGTTGGAATACTAAATTGTCTAAGATGATATGGGGTTGGGAAAGACAAGGGTGAATAGTAGAGGACACCAAGAGAAACTTGAATAAGAAAATAGGATATTCTATTACACACAAAATATTCCTCTTTCAGATCTAGATAAATCAGACCAAAAAATAAATAAGAAAGAGGTAAGAGAGGTGAATGAAGTCCTAGAAAAATTAGATTTAAATAGATATGTGGAGAAAAATAAATAAGGACAAAAAGGAATACACCTTCTTTTCAGCTGCCCATGGTACATTCACAAAGATTGACCATGTAATAGGGCATAGAAACATTGCAAACAAATGCAAAAGAGCAGAAATAAAAAATGTAACCTTCTCAGATCATAACGCAATAAAAATAATAATTAGTAAGGGCACCT
>NW_025387437.1:0-1590 GCF_016433145.1 Gracilinanus agilis | reverse complement strand
CAATCTTTGTGAATGTACCATGTGCAGCTGAAAAGAAGGTGTATTCCTTTTTGTTCCTATTTATTTTCCTCCACATATCTATTAAATCTAATTTTTCTAAGTCTTCATTCATCTCTCTTACCTCTTTCTTAATTTTTATTTTGGTTTGATTTATCTAGATCTGAAAGAGAAATTTTAGATCTCCCACTAGTATGGTTTTACTATCTATTTCCTTCTTAAGATCTGCCACTTTCTCCTTTATGAATCTGGTTGCCATGCCATTTGGTGCATACATATTGAGCAATGTTAATATTATTTCCTCATTGTCTATACTGCCTTTAATCAGGATGTAATGACCTTCCCTGTCTTTTTTTAATCATATCTATTTTTACTTTGGCTTTGTCAGAAATCATAATTGCCACTCCTGCCTTCTTTTTGTCTTTTGAGGCCCAAAGGATTTTGCTCAAGCCCTTTACCTTAAACCTGTGTATGTACACCTGCCTCATATGTGTTTCTTGTAGACAACATATGGTAGGATTTTGGTTTCTAATCCACTCTGCTATTTGCTTCCTTTTTATGGGCGAGTTAGTCCCATTCACATTCAGAGTTATAATTATCAGTTCTGTATTCGCCAACATTTTGGTATCCTCTCCTAGTTCTACTTCTTCTTACACTATTTCCTTTTAAACCAGGGGTTTACTTTAAGCCAGTAACCCTTGTCCCCTCCCTTGATTTACTTCCCTTTCTACCCCCTCCCTTATTATTCATTCCCCTCTTTTTATTTTTAAGGCCTAATGAATTCTCTCCCCCTTCTTCCCCCCTCCCTTTTTTGACATCCCCACTCCTCTGCTCCCCTTGGTTTATCCCTTCTGACTTTCTTAGTAGGGTTAGATAGAGTTTTATATCCCAATGGATATAGCTACTCTTCCCTCTCAGGGTTAATTACACTGAGAGTAAGGTTTAAATATTACCTTTTAATGCTGTCTTCCTCTCCTTTTTATAATAGTATTCATCCCTTCCCCTTCCCAAGTCCTCTTTGTGTGTAATAGAATATCCTATTTTTCTTATTCATTCAAGTTTCTCTTGGTGTCCTCTACTATTCACCCCCTTTTTTCCACCCCCCCATATCATCTTAGACCAGTTAGTATTCTAACCTCTCCTTATGAGTAATTCATCTAATTACTATAATAGTGAATACTATAATAGTGAATAGAGTTCACTACATAGAATTATACATAACATTTCTCCTCATAGGAATAAAAATAATTAGATCTTATTGAAGCCCTTAAAGAGGCAAATCTAAAAAAATAAGAGTTTTCTTACTTTCCTTTCTGTTTCTTATTTACCTTTTCATATTTCTCTTGATTTTTGTGGTTGGATATTGAACTTTCAATTTAGTCCTGGTCTTTTCTGTGCAAATACTTGGAAATCTTCTATCTTGTTGAATGCCCAAACTTTCCCCTGGAAGTATATAGTCAGTTTTGATGGGTAGGTGATCCTTGGTTGTAGACCCAGTTCTCTTGCCTTTCTGAATATCATATTCCAAGCCTTGGGGTCTTTTAGTGTGGAGGCTGCCAGATCCTGTGTGATCCTGATTGGTGCTCCTTGATA
>NW_025387436.1:0-2410 GCF_016433145.1 Gracilinanus agilis | reverse complement strand
ATGGATAATAAAAATAACCCCCAGAATTATTGGTCACAAAAAAGGGGAAATCTTTGATTGTTATAGGGGTGCAAATGGTGGACCCCAGGTTCGGGAAGGAAACCTGTCTCAAAAATGAGAAGACTCCAAGCTTAGCTTAAAAGTAAAAAGAAAGGGGCAGCTGGATTGAGAGCCAAGCCTAGAGATGGGAGGTCCTAGGTTCAAATCCGGCCTCAGACACTTCCCAGCTGTGTGACTCTGGGCAAGTCACTTGACCCCCATTGCCTACCCTTACCACTCTTCCACCTATAAGTCAAATACACAGAAGTTAAGGGTTTAAAAAAAATGTAAAAAAAAAAAAAGTAAAAAGAAAGATTTATTAGTAAGATATGATTAATGGCCAGCATAAATGGAACAACCATGGGAGGCTGCTCCCAGAGTGCCTCAATTCTGGGCTTTTTATATTCCTTCCAGTAGTGTGGATGTGACTCCATTTACTCAGGCATTCAGTGGGTGGGAGGTCTGTCTGAGATCCTCAGGGCTTAGACTATCAAGGTGTGGCCTGGAGGTGTATCTCTTCAGTCTATCTTCACCTAAAGGATGTCCAAGGATAATGGTCTTTGCCTCAGGAGTCAAAAGGGCAGGAAGGGGGAAGGGAATTTCCCTATTCGCAGCCTGCCTGAGTTAAGGGGTACAGGGTCCTTGCCATCTCTGTACAATGCCCATGTCATGATCAGCATGAAATTCTATAAATAACTTGGTTTAAAATAAAAAATCTGAATTAAGTTCCTGAATTGAATTTTTTTAATTGACCCTAAAATGAAACAAATGAACAAAAAAATGCAGTTTTGTATCTGTTTTACAGATGTCTCCCCTACAGATACAAATGTCTCCCCTCTGTGTAAGTTGATTTCAGCCTATAGAAACAGCCAGTGAAATTTTTTCATTTCTAGTTTGCTAAATAATGATAGATAGATCTAGTTTACTAGATAGTAAATCCGGCAATTAGGTCTTGGGAATGTGTTCATTGTTTCATATCTAACTTTGAAAAATCTGTGTTTTGGTGTGTCTGTGTGCAATCTAATCTTTTAGAAAGAGAAGAGAGAGAGTTAAAAAGAATTTATATGTGAAGCTATAAATCCCTAAATTGTCCTTTAAAACATTTTTATAAAATTGAAGGTATCATGTAGTGAATTTTGAGTTGATATTCTTCAAACTTCAAATTAAGTGAAATTAATTTAATAGGAGAAATAAAGACTATCCTTCAGAATGCTAGATTTATTGTGTCAACAGCTGAAAAAGCAAGGTCATTCCTCTGATTAAGAAGAACAAACTTGACAGAAACATTGAAGAAAAGCTTATATAAGTTGGGGATTTAAATTAAAGGCAAAGAAGTTATTGGGACACTTAATTGGATGTTTCCCAAATTTTGAAGTGAAGTAGAAATTATTTCTGTATTAATCAGAAATTCTACTGTAAATTATATGAGTTTTATGTATTTGAATTCTTAAGAATTGTTTTGTGACTTCCTCTAAAAAGACAGAAGTTTACTTCCTGATTAAGATGGCGGCAGAGTAAAAAGCATCTGTTTAACCTCTCCTAACCGAAACATATAGGACTCCTCAAAGGGACATAAAAACAAATCCAGACAAATGAAGGGACCCCACAACAGGGTGCAGCATTGAAAGTACGTGGGTTCAGGGCATTTCCATGCTATAAAGGGGTGAAACAGATCTCACTAAATCACAAGCTGAGCAACCCCTTCCCCCCCACACCCAAAAGTGTCAAAGCCAGCGCAAGAGAATTAGAGCAAGTTTGGGGCACCCATTAAGTCATTGGCAGTGCCAGGGCCTGCTTCTGAGAGCAGCAAGACTTAAGATCCCAAGAGGCTAAAGAATGTGCACGGATGTTGAACACAGACCTTGAGTGCAGGCGTGTGAAGGCGAGGGTCAGGCGCGGGTGAAGACTTGGAAACCTTGAGTGGGGAACCAGTGCAGACAGTTGCACGACTGTGGAAGCAGCGCCCTGAGACTGTTAAAGGAGCTTCCAGCAGAGGATCAAGCAAGGGGGATCACCAGGAGGCTTGACCCTGAGAACAACAAGATATGAGACCTCAGGAGCCTAAAGAGTGCAGACAGACCCTGAGTGTGAGGATAAAGCTGAGAAGGCGCTGGGCTAAAAATGGCAGGCCAAAATAAGGAACCCCAGAAGAGAAAGATAAACAAGAAGAAATCTTTAAAACTCAATAACTTTTACACAGAGAAAATCCAGACAATAGAGCAAACAGAAGAGGAGAACAAACAAACAATCACATCCAAACCTTCCCAAAATAATGAAAACTGGTCACAAGCTCTTGAAGAGTTCAAATCTGAGATGACGAGAAAGATGGAAAAGATTTGGCTAGAGAAGTGGGAAATAGCTCAAAAGGAAA
>NW_025387435.1:0-3097 GCF_016433145.1 Gracilinanus agilis | reverse complement strand
TCAAATTGAATGTTGACCTTGCCAAATCCCTAGCCCTTCCCTAAGGCCACACCCCAGAAGAGAGTCAGTTATCTCAGTCTCCTTACTTTTCCTTCAATGATCAATTAACATAGGTATCAAACATCAGTAGATGCCTTAGGCCCTATCCACCTGGATCCTGATCTTAGCTCTACCTACTGTTTTAGGTTTTGGCAGTTTGCATTTTATAATGATTACCTCATAATGTTAATGTATCAGGCCACCAGCCTCTCCCCTTCCCCCCATACTGTTGTATGTAACCCCAATAAAAGTGACAAGACATCAGTTGGCAAGAGAGCTCCTAACCATGAAGCTCTTGACCATCAGAGCTTACTTGCTGTCTGTCTATCTTATGCCAAAACTTTCTGTGTCTGCCTGTCTTTATTCTCACCTTATATTCTCTTTCCATTAATCCTTAACCCGTAGCCCATTTTCACTCAGTCCTTGGTTCCCCTTTCTGAGTGTCCAACCCACTAGGAATCTTGGTGGAGTCGGTGGACGGCTTCATCTGGCGCCCATCGTGGATTGACACCTGAGAGGAAGACTGCAGTGCAGGACCCGGGACGGTCAACGGACCTCAGGTGGCCTCTGGGGTGAGTCGCTGACCACTAGAAAATGGGTCAGAAACTTTCTTCTCACACTAGTTACATATGATCGCTAAAATCCTTAGTGCACAGGCAAGGATACAGAGTACCAGAAGCTAAACTTCAGGCATTGTTTAAGGTAATTTTGAAATGTGATCCCAAGTTACTAGAAATAGAAGTACTCAATGTACAACAGTGGGACCAACTTGGACAGACTTTAAAGAAAGCGCAAGAAAAGGGACTTAGAGTTGCATCATCAGTGTGGTTAACTTGGAAGGTAGTTAGAACAGCTTTAGAGGCAGAAACCATTCAAGATTCATTGTCCCAAACTGCCTCACTCTTAGACTTTCCTTCTAACCTGAATTTCGTCTATCTTGCTCCACCCATCCCTCTGATGACTTCTTTTCCTTCACAGAATCAAGCTGACTCTCAGCTTGACCTTCCCCTAGAGCCATCTCCTGAGCTCCAGCCTTCAAAGGCTGATCCTCTGATTCCGCTTATTGCTTCCACACTTAAGCTTACTGATCCTCTAGCTACCCTAACCTCTCCACTTTCATTTGTTCCTGCTGACTCTATCCCTCCACCATCTTACTCAGTTTCTCTTAGAGCCCATAGGCTTTCTGACACTCAATTTATTCCTCCTCCACCTCATGCAGCTTCTCTTGACTCTGATGAACTGACTAGTGCTCAGCCCACACCTCTTCTTCCTCCTTCTTCACTCAATACTAACTGCAGGTTTACAACCAGCCTAAACCTAGAAGAGAAAGCAGAGAAATCAGCTTCTCCAACAAAAATTAAAAATAATCCTGAGAATGCAAAAGTAAACTTAGAAAAGCAGAAAGATGTTGAATTCCAAACTCTTGAAGCTCTCAGGAACAGTGTCATTCAGTATGGTAATGCAGCCCATGACACCACGGCACTGATAGATGAGCTTAGCCGGCAATCTCTACCACCAGATTTTTGGTATGAATTAGTTGGATCTGTGCTTAATGCCAAAGATTTCATAATATGGAAGTTATTGTTTCAGGAATTATGTGAGGAACAAGCTAGAATCAACAAAAAACACCATGTAGATATTGCCTATGATGAATTAACTGGCACAGGTAAATTTATAAATCTTACTAGGCAATTGTTATATTCAGAGCAAACCTTTAATCCAATTGGACTAGCTGCTCAAAGAGCATGGCAGATTGTAACTACAAAACGCAATGCTACAGATTTCTTTGAGGAGACAACTCCTCACCAAGAGGCTATAAAAGCATGCCAAGACATAAAAACTTTAGACCACAAGAATCTGATGGCAGATCAATTTAAAAAGACAAAACCTGTCTGCTTTGCTTGGCATAAAGCTGGACATTTTACAGGATCCTGTCCCAAATTAAAGTTGAAGTGGACTCATAAATTTTTCAAAGGGTGTCCCAAAGTACAGCATCGGGCCTCACCATATCTCCCAAGAACACAGACTAGGACAGCCACAACCAAACAGCATTTAAACTGTTTGGGGAGCCAGCCTTGAGCCCCTTAAAAATTCAGGGCACCAGAGATAAGTCTTTGATTCCCCAAAAACTTAACTCTGGTAAGAGTAGAAGCCTCATTTCTCAGGGACTAAAAACCTGCCCTGAGGTCATTGGTGAAAATGCTAAGGGAAAGATACTAGTCAAATCCAAAGCATTTCACATTTTTTCAATTGGAAATGACAAAAAACTTGCACAACCAATTCTATCTCCAAACAAATCTTTGCTAAATGCAAAAGTTAGTGTGAAGTCAAATTTAAAATTAAACATTTCAAATTTAAATTGGACACAACAAATTACTAATAAAAGATTGATTATATTCTACAGGAAAAGTAAGACATTTTCTGGTATTGTTCATATACCACAAGCTATTTGGGAAAGAGATATTTTATCTGAAGTAAATTTTAGTCTAAATACTAGTACTATAGCACAAAAAGACTTTTCAATTAGACACGTGCTTAAGATCATAGCACAGACTTGTAATATCATATGTGACTTATATGTTGTTTATCTGATTATTTGTTTAAAGGCTGAAAAAATTAAACTAATGCAAGATACAGAAACTGTTCTGTTGTTTCACACCACACAAAATGCAATCTTGCAAAGTCAAAAGGAAAATTTTATTTGCTCTCACAATCTCCATAGACCTCAGACTGAGAGAATTTCAAAGGCAAATGGCCTAGTAACCACTGCTTTGCAGGAAACGGTTAATTTGTATTCAATATTACATCAGAGTGCAAAATTTTTTGATTGCTAGATTTCACTTTGTATCTTTTTCAAATTTTTAATCCTCTTCCTTCAATTACAGTTTTTACTTTTGTCTTTGAGATTTTCACTTTTCCCTTTTCCTTTTAGAATTTTCCATTCTCTTTTGTTTTTAAATTCATTTTTTCCCCACTCACTCTAATAATTTTTTTTTCTTCTTTTTTTTTTTAAAAAAAGGGGGATATGTAGCAATCCAGGTATACATTAATTGTGATA
>NW_025387434.1:0-5675 GCF_016433145.1 Gracilinanus agilis | reverse complement strand
CACACCCACACTAGAAGGAAGCAGGACTGATGGGAATGTGCCAGGAGTTACTCTCTGTCTCTGTTCACTTGCAAAGAACACAGAAGGACTAAAGTAGTCATGTGGAATCTAGAGACCCCAAACTTGTGGCCTAGTGAGATCTGGTGAGCCCCAAGTTTTAGGAATAGCTTGTAGGTTGGAGACCCCCAAACCTGGTGCTTGTTCCCCTGAGAATCCACTCAGATGGGAATCTCAGGCTAGCAGTTGCAGACTGAATAATGGACCTTGGGATGGAGCTAGACATATGCTAAATACCCTTTTGTCTTAGATAGTCCTCCCCATTGGATCTGAGACTCTTTCTCAGAAAGGCACACCTGGGCAGGGACCATCTTTTTGTATCCACTGTAAGCAGCCCCTTCCCTGACACCCCAGCCTCTGGGTAGGATTCCTTTCTCAGGCTTGATGGTATCCTGTCAGTATAATAATGTCAATCCTCCTTTCCCAGCCCCTGGAGCTCTCCAAATAGTACAGAGGTTCCCTAATTTCTTTTGTTCCCAGGAGTAGTCATCTAGCCTTGTGGCAGTCCCAGGGGGTCAGGGAGCAGAGCCAGCAGTGTTCTATCCTCACATGTGGCCAGCTGCTCTGAGTGGAGGCCTAGTCAGCCCTGCCCCCCTTTCCCTTAATTAAAGAGTGCCTTTTCTGACTAATAGTTCTGTGTTTTTTCCAAGTGAACAGTCAGAATGAACAAGTCTTTCATTGGGAGAGGGAGAAGTCCTCTGCTGCCTTCTGGGCACCCACGGGGGGAGGGCTGTCCCAGGGGCGCAGCTCCCCAAGCACTGCCAGCTTCCTGTGGGGTCCTGCAGGGGGACAACTGGGAAAACCTAGTCAGCAAATGTAGGTGTCTCCTTCCTAGAACAGAAAGTAGACCCTTCCCTCTGGATTACAGATTATGTGAAAATAGAATAAGGTGAATTTAGACTGGAAATTTAGTAGAAGTGTGAGTGATAAAGGATATGAATAGCCCAACAGTGGATTTCATATTTGATGCTAGTGCTAGGGAGCCACTGGAGTTTGTTGAGGGGGACATGACATAGTCACAGGAGAGCTTTAAGAAGATGAATTTGACAGCTGGTTGGAGGATTGAGTGACCTTGGGAGAGGTTTGTGGCAGCCAGACCCACATGAGGCTCTTCCAATACCTCAGATATCAGGTGTTTGAGGCCTGACCCAAGAAAGTGGCACTGTTGGTGGTAGAGGAGGGGAGACACCTAGGAGATGTTCCAAAGGTGGATTCCTTAGGAATGGGTGGGGTGTGTGTTTAAGACAGTTAATGAGGAATGGCTTCTGTACCTGAATGTTTGGAAGGATGGTGCCTTGGATAGTGATAAGAAAGGAGGAAGATGGAAGTGTTGGGGGACATACAATAAATTTAATCTTGCATATGGTTGTAGGGAAACCAGAGGAGACTCCTGTCCCCAAAATGGAGAGGAAAGTTAAGAGAGTCAGAGAAATGGGGATGATCGGCAGCAGCTATCAAAAGCTACAGAGATCAGGAAGAATGAGGCCTAGGAAAAGGCATTGGTTGAGAAAGAAGGAGTTAAATGGTCACTTTGGAGAAAACCATCTCAGTAGCCCAGTAAAACTGGGAGCCAGCCTCCATGTGTCAGAGAGAAGGAGATGGAGAGAATCTCTGAGAATGGCTGTCTCTAGCTTTTCAGCCATGACCAGGCAGGGGGAAATTGGAGAATATCTAGTGGGATGAATGGCTCAAGTGAGCATTTTTTATGGATCAGGGAGATGGGGAGAGATTGAGAAGGAGTGAAAACCTGGGGAAAATAATGGAGTATGCTTGGAGAGAAGATGGAATGGAATGAGATTATTTATGCATGTAAAAGGCTGCTCTGCCTCATTAAACAGAAGGATCCCATTTCACAACAGACTGAGTTAAAAAAGAGAGAATCTAATTCATGTTAGATGAGGAGATAAGAGAAGTAATTCTTGGGAAACATTCAATATCTTCAATAAAATGGGAAGCCATGTTCTGAGGAGAGTGGGGATGGTAGGGAGGAAGCCATGAGGAGGCTGGAACAACTTTGCAAAGCTGCTGTGGTGAAGGGAACAGGGAAGTCCTTGAAGGAGACATCCAAGGATTGCCCTGCCATGGTGAGGGTTCCACAGAGATTAGGTCACCTGCACTGCTAGTGGACCCAAGCAGCCTGGTTTCATGAGTTTCTCTGCCTTTCTCAGTGAGCACTGACTCTGTCTACTGCACTATCTGTTGTTATTTATAATCAGAATACTGTGACAATGTTCATTCATACATGGATATACAATTGGAAAATGAGTGCATTTTAGCATTTTTTTTTTTTTGCTAAGAGATGAAACAGTTTGGTTAGAACCATTCAGCAAAGTAAATTCCTAGTTAGTCTGTAAAAGATGGATTTTTCTCTTCCCTAATGACAGGTAGGTCGTATGTTCAATGAGAAATGTAATTGAATTGAATTATATCTGTGGATCATTCTGACTTCAGAAGCCTCTGACCTTCCATCTTAGAATGAATATTGGTTCCCAGGCACAACAGTGGTAAGGGCCAGGAACAGGATTAAATGACTTGCTCAGGGTCACAGATAAAGGAAGTATCTGAGGACATATTTAATCCCAGGACCTCCTGCTTCTAGGCTTGGCTGTCAATCCACTGAGCCACCTAGATACCCATCAAACAGATCTTGTAAGGGAAAGAGAGATCTCTAAGGACATAAATTTCTCTCTTCTACCACTGGCACACTCCCCCAGAAATTGCTGAATGCCAGACCCATGTTGCTAAGTAATTCCTTTGAAAATTTGCCTTGTAGGAGAAGTTCAAATCAGAAAAGTACATTAGCATTACCATGAGAGACAATCAAAGGCCTGCTTTTATAGAACATTTGGAATGGTCTATGATTGCTTCAAGGTGTCTTGGAATGAGCATGCCTAGTTATAATGATTTCCATAAAACCTGCCATCCAGTGTAAGAACCCCCAAAATGGTAACACTGATCTACTGGTTACAGTGCTAATAGGGTGCAAAGACAAGGTAACTTTGAAATGAGAGACTAATCTGATAACAGCATAGAACACATCTGATGCTACATGCATCTGTGTGACCATCTATTGGGAGTTGATTTGCATTTGAATGTCAGCCCTTTCTGAGAACCAGAAAAAATCTGATAACAGGCTGAGAAACTAAAATATATGTTCTGTTTGCTCAGAGGTGGTCAGCTTGATGTCATCACTTGCATGAAATCAAATCATTGTCTGCTGGAGCAGTGCAGTTTAGACTCACTACAGAAGGACACCTATTAGGTTTAAATATTCAGGTGGTTATTGTCCAAGAGAAAACACATATTTATAACAAGAGCGCAATTATTTATCGGGTAAGGTGCCATTCAGGATTGTTGGCCCAAACATCTTATACCATCATTGTGTATCTAAATGGGAAGCATGTTTAGAAGATCACTAGTGAAACATAGTGACCATTTCATGACAGAAGAAAGATTGACTCAAGGTACAGTAGAAGGCATGGTAATTTTGTTAATGGGAAATGCATGCATTTATTTTAGTGTGTTTATTGAAAGTTTTTTTATTTTAGGGGTAGAGAAATGCAGTTTTGAAAAACAAATAAAGAATTGGCATCCCATCAAATCTGATGGGTCAGAATAGAATCTGTGGTGCCTCCATTGATTACTAGAAACAGTGTTGGAAGTCATGATTGGGTGTTAGACATTCCAACAAAGGGGGAAAAAAAGGGTAAAATAAAGAGCAACCACTGGGGAAATTCCATTTTACTAACTGATATGATGGAAAAGGAAATAATATGAATATTCATTGTGGCCCTGGGAAATGGCGTAATATACATGAGTCTGAATAGAGTGTAAGAATATTTGGTTAGAGTCCTTAAAATGACACAGACCAACTGTAAAGATTAACATAAATCTTAGTATGTGAAATTAAAGATTTTAAAAGAATGACCATCTGAGAGTGCAGTGAAATGGATAAGTACAGAAAAGCAAGACATTGTCTTGAGCATGAGAAAGGCAAAAGCAGAATTATCAAAAGGCACTTGAAGAAAGGATTGAGAATGTGATGAAGAAAGTCTGTCTAGTGCTGGGTACAGAGAACAGGAAGTCACTGAGTTTCAATTCTAGTCTCAGTCACTCAAGCCATTCAGAGCTCATCATGTCCCAGTTGTGAAGGTTAATGAGGATGCTGGCCCTGCTTGTTTGACAGAAGTGTTGTGAGGATCCAGTGTGATTGGATGAGAAGGTCTTTGACAATTAAATCATTCTTTGGATGTGATCTAAATACATTTCAAATGATGATTCTCTCCATTTGGTTGTGTGTGAACTTTTTTTGTTATTGCAGAGCTAGATCATACATGGGTTCACGTTCTGTTCAGTGTAAAGAAGAGGCTATATTTATAGGCTTGTAAATGTGTCTCTGTATATATATTTTTATTTCCTTTCATTGCAGAGATCAAGTTTAAAGTGAAGGAGATGGGTACAAAATTGAGCATTTTTGCAGGAGAATCTCACCAGGAAAGATCCATAGGTCATGATTCCTACAACTTCAATTTGAGAGAAAAATGTTACTCTGATATCAAAGTAGAGAGATATCCAAAGAGTTACTATGAATTTGATGAAGATGAAAAGAGTTTCTGGCAATATTCATTTCTGGTTCAGTGTAAGAAAATGACCTCAGGGAAGGACTATTCTCAGTATGGTAAAAATAGAGAATCTTCCAATGAACAGCTAGAGCTTATTGAGTACCATGAGAAACCTTCCCTAGTAGAAGCCTATCAGTGTACTCACTATGAGATAGTCTTCAGCCCCAGTTCAGATCTCATTCAGCTTCAGAAGAGTCATAGTGAAGAAATGCTTTATATACATAATGAAAATGGGAAGACAGTCCCAAAGACAAAGCTCATTGATCTACAGCTACTTCCCCCCAAAAAGGTAGCTCATGAATGTGATGAGTGTGGAACAACCTGCACTGATCCCTCATCTCTTACTGACCACCCTCAGTTTCATAGTGGAAAGAAACCATCTGCATGTGATCAAAGTAGAAATCCCTTTGGTTGGAATTCAGACTTTCTTAAACATCCAGACATTTGTACTAGTGATGATCCTTATAAATGTAATGAATGTGGAATGGCCTTTTGCTACATGTCACCTCTTCTAGACCATCAGAGAACCCACAATGGAGACAAATTTTATGAGTGTAATCAGGGTAGAAAGGCTTTCAGAAGCAGCCCCAGTCTTAGGTATTATGAGAGAATTCATACAGGAGAGAAACCTTATAAATGTAAGCAGTGTGGAAAGGCTTTCACAGATAGGAGCTATCTTGTTAAACATCAGAGAACGCACATTAGAGAAAAACCTTATGAGTGTAAACAGTGTGGAAAGGCATTTTTAGGTAGGAGCCATCTTGCCAGACATCAGAGAATGCATACTGGAGAGAAACCTTATGAATGTAATCAGTGTGGAAAGACTTTCACTAACAGCACTAGCCTTAAGCATCATCAGAGAATCCATACTGGAGAGAAACCTTATGAGTGTAAGCAGTGTGGAAAGGCTTTCTCAGAGAAGGGCCATCTTGGCAGACATCAGAGAATCCATACTGGAGAGAAACCTTATGAATGTAAACAGTGTGGAAAGGCTTT
>NW_025387433.1:0-3542 GCF_016433145.1 Gracilinanus agilis | reverse complement strand
ATACATCCAACGATGATCTGAATAATCGGACTGAAATCTGATCTGAAGGGAGGTTTCAACAGACTGGGATTGAGTTTTCTAAGTCGAAGAGAAAAGAAAGCCAAAAAGAGGGAAGGATTACCTCTCGAAGCGAAAAGGAAGATTCTCAAGCATGTTGATTCAACATCTACAAAGCTGATGAGTAAATTCGAAAGTGGTAATTGCGACTCCTCAGGGAAGTTGATTCCAAACCGAATGGAGTCTAAGTGGGTTAATAGAGGTCCATGTGTTGTGTACTCAATATCTGGCTTTTTGTGTACAGTGTATCTGAGATGGGATGTGCCCATGGATTTTTAATTCAAGAGCTCGTTAGGAAGAGCGGGGATGAATCTTTTGGGAACGGCTAAAAGATTGTCTTTTCAGCGTTATGGAGGACACAGCATAAAACCAATGATATCTGAAGGTGACATCCGGCAACGATTGGAAAGTCCCATGTGAATCCAATCCAGCAAGAAAGGGGAGAAAGCGATAATGGTGTCAGAGCATCACAAAAGTTCTGACCGTGAAGGAGGCCACTGCTGAATTCCCTAAAGGAGGCCAGAATAGAATGATTTTTACCAGATGCATTCCCCATTGGATAGAGCACCATGAAAGCGGAAGCAGAAAAAGGAAACTTCGAAGACAATGATGATTGAGGAAAATTAAATCTAGTGATCACCATTCAGGTCTTTAGAAGGAGTCCATTGCAAAGATCTGATCGCAGCCTGGATTTATTGGAACTGAAATCGATGGAGCGCACATTCGCCTGCGATTGATTTGCTTTCACCGATAGGAGCCTCCTTTTCTGTCCTGTGGAGTACGTCCTCGCTCATGTTTTCTTGTTATTAAATGTTTCAGGTTATAGCACCATGTTTTGGGGTGTCATTTTCACTCAAGCACACAGGTGCACACCCAAATGAATGAAGAGGGAGCAGTGTATACAAAGAACACAAAGCATACCGTCCAATTGGAGGCAGAATGTATTCAATGATGATCTGAATAATGGGATTGAAATCTGATCTGAAGTGAGGTTTCAACAGAATGGCATTGAGTTTTCTAAGTCGAAGAGAAAAGATAATCAAAAAGAGAGGGATTACCTCTCAAAACGAAAAGGAAGTCTCAAAAGCATTTGGTTTCAACATCTACAAAGCTGATGAGTGAATTCCAAAGTGGTAATTGCGATTCCTCGACGAAGTTGGATCCAAATGGAAAGGATTCCAAGTGGGTTAATAGAGCTCCATGTGTTCTGTACTTAATATCTGGCTTTTTTTGAACAGTGTATCTGAGATGGAATGTCCATATGGATTTTCAATTGAAGAGCTTCTAAGAAGAGCGTGGATGGATCGTTTGGGGACGTCTACAGGATTGTCTCTTCAGCGTTATGGAGGACACAGCATAAAAGCAATGATATCTCAAGCTGACATACGGCAAAGATTGGAAAGTCCCATGTGAATCGAATCCAGTAAGAAAGGGGAGAAAGCGATAATGGTGTCAGAGCATCACAAAAGTTCTGACCGTGAAGGAGGCCACTGCTGAATTCCCTAAAGTAGGCCAGAATAGAATGATTTTTCCGAGATGCATTCCCTTTTGGATAGAGCACCATGAAAGCGGAAGCAGAAAAAGGAAACTTCGAATACAATGATGATAGAGGAAAATGAAATCTGGTGATCACCATTCGGGTCTTTAGAAGGAGTCCATTGCAAAGATCTGAGAACAGCCTGGATTTATTGGAATTGAAATCAATGTAGCGCACATTCGCCTGCCATTGATTTGCTTTCACTGATAGGAGCCTCCTATTCTGTCCTGCGGAGTACGTCCTTGCTCATGTTTTCTTGTTATTAAAGGTTTCAGTTTACAGCACCATGTTTTCGGGTGTCATTTTCAGTCAAGCACACAGGTGCACACCCAAATGATTGAAGAGGGAGCAGTGTATAGAAAGAACGCAAAGCACACCGTCCAATTGGAGGCAGAATGTATTCAACGATGATCTGAATAATAGGACTGAAATCTGATCTGAAGTGAGGTTTCAAAAGAATGGCATTGAGTTTTCTAAGTCGAAAAGAAAAGATAGTCAAAAAGAGGGAAGGATTACCTCTCGAAACGAAAAGGAAGATTCACAAGCA
Organism: Gracilinanus agilis; assembly: GCF_016433145.1. Lineage (NCBI taxonomy): Eukaryota > Metazoa > Chordata > Mammalia > Didelphimorphia > Didelphidae > Gracilinanus > Gracilinanus agilis. The sequence goes on along the minus strand of NW_025387433.1, from coordinate 1,401 downwards.
TGTTGTTTCAACATCTACAAAGCCGATGAGTGAATTCCAAAGTGGTAATTGCGATTCCTCGGCGAAGTTGGATCCAAAGGGAAAGCAGTCCAAGTGGGTTAATAAAGCTCCATGTGTTGTGTACTCAATATCTGGCTTTTTGTGTGCCGTGTATCTGAGATGGAATGTGCCCGTGGATTTTCAATTCAAGAGCTTCTTAGGAAGAGCAGGGATGGATCTTTTGGGAACAGCTCCAAGATTGTCGTCTCTTCAGCGTTATGGAGGACACAGCATAAAAGCAATGATATCTCAAGCTGACATCCGGCAAAGATTGGAAAGTCCCATGTGAATCGAATCCAGCAAGAAAGGGGAGAAAGCGATAATGGTGTCATAGCATCAGAAAAGTTCTGACTGTGAAGGAGGTCACTGCTGAATTCCCTAAAGGAGGCCAGAATAGAATGATTTTTACGAGATGCATTCCCCATTCGATAGAGCACCATGAAAGCGGAAGCAGAAAAAGGAAACTTCGAAGACAATGATGATAGAGGAAAATGAAATCTAGTGATCACCATTCGGGTCTTTAGAAGGAGTCCATTGCAAAGATCTGATAGCAGCCTGGATTTATTGGAACTGAAATCAATGGAGCGCACATTCGCCTGGGATTGATTTGCTTTCACCGATAGGAGCCTCCTTTTCTGTCCTGTGGAGTACGTCCTCGCTCATGTTTTCTTGTTATTAAAGGTTTCAGGTTACAGCACCATGTTTTGGGGTGTCATTTTCACTCAAGCACACAGGTGCACACCGAAATCAATGAAGAGGGAGCAGTGTATACAAAGAACGCAAAGCATCCGTCCAATTGGAGGCAGACTGTATTCAACAATGATCTGAATAATAGGACTGAAATCTGATCTGAATTAAGGTTTCAACAGAATGGCATTGAGTTTTCTAAGTCGAAGAGAAAAGATAATCAAAAAGAGCGAAGGATTACCTTTCGAAACGAAATGGAAGATTCACAAGCATGTTGTTTCAACGTCTACAAAGCTTATCAGTGAATTCCAAAGTGGTAATTGCGATTCCTCGATGAAGTTGGATCCAAAGGGAAAGCAGTCCAAGTGGGTTAATAGAGCTCCATGTGTTGTTTACTCAATATCTGGTATTTGGTGTGCCGTGTATCTCAGATGGAATGTGCCCATGGATTTTCAATTACAGAGCTTCTTAGGAAGAGCGGGGATGGATCTTTTGGGAACGGCTACAAGATTGTCTCTTCAGTGTTATGGAGGACACAGCATAAAAGCAATGATATCTCAAGCTGACATCCGGCCATGATTAGAAAGTCCCATGTGAATCGAATCCAGCAAGAAAGGGGAGATAGCGCTAATGGTGTCAGAGCATCACAAAAGTTCTGACCGTGAAGGAGGTCAC
>NW_025387432.1:0-1041 GCF_016433145.1 Gracilinanus agilis | reverse complement strand
TTCCCTTGATATTCTTGATCTTTTGTTATTCCAAATGAAATTTGTTAGTTTTTCCTAATTTAGTAAAGAAGTTTTTTGGTAATTTGTTAGGTATGGTGCTAAATACGTAAATTAATTTGGGTAGAATGTTCATTTTTATTATGTTAGCTCGTCCTACCCATGAACAATTAATGGCTTTCCAATTGTTGAGATCCAGTCTTATTTGTTTGGAAAGTGTTTTGTAGTTGTTTCCGTATAATTGCTGTGTTTGTTTTGGTAGATAGATTCCCAAGTATTTTATATTGTCTAGGGTGATTTTAAATGGAATTTCTTTTTCTACCTCTTGCTGCTATGATGTGTTAGAAATATATAGAAATGCTGATGTTGTTGATAATTTCCACTAACTTTTTAGTTGATTCTCTAGGATTTTTAAGTAGGCCATCATATCATCTGCAAAGAGTGATAGCTTGGTCTCCTCATTGCCTATTTTAATACCTTCAGTTTCTTTTTCTTCTCTAATTGCTACTGCTAGTATTTCTAGTACAATGTTAAACAATAGAGGTGACATTGGGCATCCTTGTTTCACTCCTGATCTTATTGGGAATACCTCTAATTTATTCCCATTGCTTATAATGGTTGTCGATGGTTTTTGATATATACCTTTTATTATTTTTAGGAAAGGCCCTTCTATTCCTAAACTTTCTAGTGTTTTCAATAGGAATGGGTATTGTATTTTGTCAAAGGCTTTTTCAGCATCATTAAGATAATCATGTAGTTTTTATTGGTTTACTTGTTGATATAGTCAATTATGTGAATGGTTTTACTAATGTTGAACTATCCTTGCATTTCTGGTATAAATCCCACCTCATCATAATGAACAACCCTCGTAATCACTTGCTGGAGTCTTTTTTTTTTTTTAACATTTATTAATATTCATTTTTAACATGGTTACATGATTCATGCTCCACCTTTCCCCTTCAACCCCCCCCCCGTACCCCCACCCACCCACGGCCGTTTCGCATTTCCACTAGTTTTGTCATGTGTCCTTGATCAAGACCAATT
>NW_025387431.1:0-1990 GCF_016433145.1 Gracilinanus agilis | reverse complement strand
CAGATTTTTTGCTCTCTCTCAGGGAGGAGGAATGGAGGGAGAGAAACGATTTGGAGCTCTATTTAAAAACAATGAATGTAGGTCCTGGGTTGAAACCCGACCTCAGCCACTTCCCAGGTGTGTGACCCTGGGCAAGTCACTTGACCCCCATTGCCCACCCTTACCAATCTTCCACCTATGAGAAAATACACCGAAGTACAAGGGTTTAAAAAAAAAAAGTTAAAAACAATGAATGTTAGAAATGATTTTTACCTGTAATTGGAGAGAAAATAAATTATTATTCTACATACCTCTCCCTGTAGCTGTGAGATGTGTATGAGCTGCCTCTCCCTTACCTTCTTATAGTGTGATCTTTAATATTTAGCTCACATTTCCTTAAACCATGTCTAATAGAGTATGGTGTAGGCTTATGCTCTGAGCCTCATTTCCTTCCAGGCTGCATTCCAGTTTTCTTAGCTATTTACCAAATAAGGAATTTTCTTCCAAATTACTTGTTTGCCACTTGACAGGAGGTATTTTCTTTAATCTGTTCCATTGCTTTATCTCCCAGGTTTAGGATGATGCTGACTTGTGATCTGGTCTGAGCTCTGCAGTGCTGTTCCCCAGTTATCCTGGCTTCTTTTCATCATTTTCTATGATATGGTTGATCTTTTGTTTTTCACAAATTAATGTTGTTATGATTTTAACTAGCCCTATCAGATACCGTCTTCCTCATGGAACTTTTTTCTCCTGGATTATATTTTGGATTTGATCCTCTAAGCATTCTGTTCCAGCTGAAGCTTCTTCTGTGATGTTTCATTAGAGAAATTTATGTGGACTAAAGTGTGGAGCTCCCCTTCTCTGAGGAGAGATGCCGAGGCTGACATGGCTGCTGTTTGCAGAAAATCTCTGTTCTCAGTATTCCATGAAGCATGGTCTCAGCATTTCCTGTGGGGTGTGTGAAGAAACTGGGAGAAGCCAACCTTTAGCCATCTACTGAGCTGATTCCCTCTTGGGAAGGAAGGGAAGGCTTTGGGGGCAGCAAAGGGTGAATTGTGGAAATATTCTCCATCTTGTGATTTAGAGCTGGAGCTGGCTCGGTTCCCTTCCGTTCAGTTGTGTGCCTCGTCCATTTTCTGTCTGGTGAGGAAAGTTTATTCAATGGGGAGAATTGGGAGAAAGCCTTGTTACTTTATGTGAACTTCTTCTGCCTGGCTGGGAAACTGGACCGCCGGTACCTGCTGTTTAGAGACCCTCAGCTGAGGCCCAGTTTAGGTTGACCAGAAACACAGTCAGATCCTGAGACTGATGGAAGGAGTTTTCTCCTAATTGTACATTTCAGGCATTCAGAGGGTCTTATCTGCAATCTGGGTCCCTATTGATCAATCAGTTATTACTTCTTTGTTCTTTTGATTGTTTACAGATATTGGGAAGGAGGGGAACCCCTTTTCAGGGAACTTCCTCTGTCCGTCTTCCCCATCGCAACTTGGCAAGTCCCCAATATTTTCTCCAATTAGAAGGCAGATGACCCAACTTTGGATTGTTTCCTTTGCATTTATTGGTATTATTTAATTCCTCCCTTTTAAAGTAGATAAGTCTCTTTTCCCACTGATTTCGAGGTGCAGCTCTAAGCCCAGGAAAGGGCCTGGTCCTTATTGGTTAGGCATTTGACATACATTGCCTTAATAAATTGATGTGCTCAGAAGAGCAGAGCTTTGATTCCTCAGGCATTTCATCTTTCTTTTTTTTTTTTTTTGGTCAAAATTAATTAATTAATTAATTAAGAATATTTTTCCATGGTTACAAGATTCATGTTCTTTCCCTTCCCTCTGTCCACACCTCTCCCTGTAGCCAACAAGCAATTCCACTGGGTTTTACATGTGTCATTGGTCCAGACCTATTTCCATATTATTGATATTTTCACTAGGGTGATCACTTAGAGTCTACATCTCCAGTCATATCCCCATCAATACAAGTGATCAAACTGTTGTTTTTCATCTGTGTTTCAACT
>NW_025387430.1:0-2097 GCF_016433145.1 Gracilinanus agilis | reverse complement strand
AAAGAAAGAGCAAGGTGAGCCATATATGGAAATGAAAAGAAAGTAAGAAGTAGGAAGAGAAATAAAGAGGAAAGAGGGGTCTGAACCCAGGACTCCAGAAGTCTTGCTATATAGTCTCTAACATAGAGAAGCAAATTGCAGGCTCTAGTTTGGAGAAGAGATATGCCCAGGATAGGGATAAGTGAAGTGGTACAGCCATAGTATCCCCAAGCTCAGGAATCCCAGTGTAATCCTGCTGACCTCAGAGCCAGACTGAGCCTTCAGGAGACAGCCTGCCTGTGCCATGGAAAGGTTCATGCTTCATGCTAACAGGAGAGGGGATGCTGAGAAGGCAGGGGCAGCAGCCCAGTGCTTGGTCACCTTTGGTAAGTTTTTCTCGGGAGGTTACTCCCCTGGGACGTAATCCCTCTTATACATGGGAGACAGGCCACTAACTACTTTTCTGCTTTATTTCTTCCTTGTTGCTTATTTCAGTTTGGGTCGATTATATGGTGTTTTCTTTTTTCCCATTATCCTCTTGTCTTTTACATGATCTGGTAATTGTGAAGTGCTTGGTTGGTGTAGGTTTGAACGTGAAAAGTTCACAGAGGCTCTTTGGGGATAAAGGGAAGCTTTATTATCACAAAAGCTAATGGACTAGCCCAGGGTGGGTCTAGCACTCTGCAGGAAATGGGTCAGGGGTTTCCTATAACAGTTAGAAAGGCAGGATGCTTTACAGTCAGCCCCCTGATATATGCTCTGTGTACAGTCTAGGTGTCAAAAAATAGTGGGGAGGGGGAAGCTGGGTGGCTCAGTGGATTGAGAGCCAGGCCTAGAGACAGGAGATCCTGGGTTCAAATCTGACCTCAGACATTTCCTCACTGGGTGACCCTGGGAGAGTCACTTACCTCCCATTGTCTAGCCCTTATCGCTCTTCTGCCTTGGAACAAATACACAGTATTGATTCTAAGACAGAAGGTGAGGGTTTAAAAAAATAGGGGGGAACGACTGGAAAAACAGGACACAGCTTGTTCCCTTCTACATGCTCAGAGTACAGCCTATGGTGGCTGCCAGGCATGAAGGGGACAACCATATCAAGAGTGTGTACCGGATGGGGGCTCCGATTACAGTTGGTTTAATGGCTTAGTCTAGACAGCATCAGTGAGCCTGGAAAAAACAGTAATAGGCCCCAAAGTCCAGATTCTTGAAGAATTCATTAAAAGCAGTTATTCTAAGGCATCCTCGTCCTGTCCTACATAAAATAGAATCATATATCGTATGATACTGTTTTTTAAACACTAGATTCAATGTCAGGAGATCTCCTAAGTAAACGGGAGATAATAATAAGTTCTACCTGCCTCCTGGGGCTGTGATAAGGAAAGTGCTTTGTAAAGTCAAAAAGCATTGAAGGAGGGGCAGCTGGGTAGCTCAGTGGATGGAGAGCCAGGCCTAGAGACGGGAGGTCCACACATCCCAGCTGTGTGACCCTGGGCAAGTCCCTTGACCCCCATTGCCACCCTTACCACTCTTCTGCCTTGGAGCCAATACACAGTAAAGGTAAGGGTTTAAAAAAAAAAGAAGAAGAAAAAAAAAAGCATTGAAGTAGCTACTCTGAAGCAGATGCTGTGCTAGGTACGGGAGATACAAAGACAACTTTGAATGAATTGACATTCTTTCTACCGCAGGAGACACTAGAACAAATGAAACTGGATTTTCTGTGTACACAGATCTGTGTATCGTAGATGCCATCGATAAGTAACACGTAATCGGTGACATCCATGCGGGCGTTTTCGTCCGGGTACCACAAAATAAAGCCGAGGCCATTTCAATCCGAGCTGGTTAGGAAGGGAGAGTACTAGCTGTTGGGAGATCAGAAAAGGTTCTGGGCAGAAGGCAGCGCTTGAGCTCCATCTTTAAGGGAAGGAAAGAGATGCTTTAATAAGGCAGCAGTGAGGAGGGCATTCTGGGAAGAGAGAGAGTAGAGTTACTGCAAAGGTTTGCAAATGGGAGATACCACGTGGGAGGAACAGAGAAAGGCAGGCTGGATGGACCTCAGAGTTAGGAAGGGGAAGAAAAAGAATATATAATGAGGCTGAAAGGGAGATTCGGGCAGCTTCA
>NW_025387429.1:0-5086 GCF_016433145.1 Gracilinanus agilis | reverse complement strand
TCTCCCCTCCCTTTTTTGACCTCCCCACTCCCCTGTTCCCCTTGGTTCATCCCTTCTGACTTTCTCAATAGGGTTAGATAGAGTTTTCTATCCCAATGGGTAATATAGCTATTCTTCCCTCTCTGGGTTGATTACACTGAGAGTAAGGTTTAAATATTACCTCTTAATGCTCTCTTCCTCTCCTTCTTATCATAGTATTTGTCCCCTCCCCTTCTCTCTTTGTGTGTAATAGAATATCCTATTTTTCTTATTCACTCAAGTTTCTCTTGGTGTCCCCTACTATTCACCCCCCTCATTCCCATCCACCCCCATATCATCTTAGACCATTTAGTATTCCACCCTCTCCCTATGAATTATTCTTCTGATTACTATAATAGTGAATACTATAATAGTGAATAGAGTTCACTACAGAGAATTATACATAGCATTTCTCCACATAGGAACACAGATAATTAGATCTTATTGAAGCCCTTAAAGAGTCAAATTTAAAAAATTATGAGTTTTCTTTCTTTCCCCTCTGTTTCTTATTTACCTTTTCATATTTCTCTTGATTTTTGTGGTTGGATATCAAACTTTCCATTTAGTCCTGGTCTTTTCTGTGCAAATACTTGGAAATCTTCAGTTTTGTTGCATGCCCATACTTTCCCCTGGAAGTATAAAGTCAGTTTTGATAGGTAGTTGATCCGTGGTTGCAGGCTCAGTTCTCTTGCCTTTCTGAATATCATATTCCAAGCCTTGTGGTCTTTTAGCATGGAGGCTGCCAGATCCTGTGTGATCCTGATTGGTGCTCCTTGATATTTGAATTGTCTCTTTCTGGCTTCTTGTAAGATTTTTTTCTTTTACTTGGAAGCTCTTGAATTTGGCTATTATATTCCTGGGTGGGGGTTGTCTTTTCTGGGTCTAGTATAGAGGGTGGTCTGTGTATCCTTTCAATGTCTATATTGCCCTCTTGTTGTAGAACTTCAGGACTATTTTGCTGAATAATTTATTTTAGTATGGAGTCCAAATTTCTATTAATTTCTGCTTTTTGCTGGAAGACCAATGATTCTCAGATTGTCTCTTCTAGACTGGTTTTCTTGGTCTGTCACTTTCTCATTGAGATATTTCATGTTTCCTTCTATTTTATCAGTCTTTTGACTTTGTTTTATTTGTTCATGCTGTCTTTAGAAATCATTAGCTTCTAATTGCTCAATTCTCGACTTTAGAGACTGGTTTTCAGCTATAATCTTGGTTTTCCTTTTTAATCTGGTCTGTTTGGTTATTCAAACCTTCCAGGTAGTCATTTCTGGTGTTCAATTTGCTTATCAATTCATTTGATTTCTGAGCCTCACTTTCCAATTGCAAAATTCTGTCTTTTAAACTGTTATTTTCTTGCCAGATCTCTTCAATCTTTCTCATCATTTCAGATTTGAACTCTTCAATAGCTTGTGACCAGTTTGAAGGTTTGGATATGATTACTTGTTTGTTTTCCTCTGCTGTTTGCTCTGTTGTCTGGATTTTCTCTGTGTAAAAGTTCTCAAGTGTTACAGTTTTCTTCTTGATGATCTTTCTCTTCCGCGATTTTCGATTTTGGCTTGCCGTTGTTGTTATCCCAGCGCCTTCTGCACTTTATCCTCCCACTTGGGGTCTGTCTTTGCTCTTTAGGCTCCCAAGATCTCAGGTCTCGTTGTTCTCAGGCTCATGCCTCCTGATGGTCCCCCCAGTCTGCCCCATTGCCCGAGGCTCCTACATCAGTCTCAGGGTGCTGCTTCCACAGCCATGCCCCCGCCTGCACAGGGTCCCCACTAGAGGTCCAAGCCTGCTCTCAAGATCCTTGTCCACACCTAAGTCAATGCCTTCACTTGTGCCAGAGCTCAGGGTCTGTATTCAAAGTCCGTGTGAGTTCTTTAGCCTCTAGGGGACCTAAATCTTGCTGCCCTCAGTAATAGGCCCTGGAGTTTTGGTTAGGAGAGGTCAGGCAGCTGCTTTTTACTCTGCCTCCATCTTAACCTGGAAAAACCAAAAGATTTAAATTTGTTCTCTTTTTAATTGTTTTAATTGTAGACCCAAAACATTCACTTGCTCTTCATAATTTTTACTGATGTTTAGGTTTTGAGATAAAAAAATTTCTCCTAAGTACTGTTTCGACTGCATCCCACTAATTTTATTATATCATCTTTTTGTCATTTGCTTTAATAATGTTATCATTTCTATGATTTGTTGAGCCACTCATTCTTTAGAATTAGATTATTTTGGTCAGAAATGGGTACATTTAATATTTCTGTTTTTCTGAATTTGATTTTGAAATATTTGAGCTCTAGATTTTTGTAAATGTACCTTATACAGCTGAGAAAAAGGTATACTCATTTCTGTTCTCATTTGATTTTCTGCAGAGGTCTATCATATCTAATTTTTATCAAATCATTTTCATTTTCCTAACTTCTTTCTTATTTATTTTATGGTTATATTTATCTAACTCTGACAGTGGAATGTTGAGATTCCTCTTATTATCATTCTATCATCTATTTACTCCTGTAATTCATTTTACTTTTCCTTTAAGAATTTGGATTCCATGACATTGCTGCAAATATATTTAGTATTGATATTACTTCATTGTCTATCATGTGTTTTAGCAACATATGTACCCAATGATAGCATAAGGCCGGGTTGGCCAACTTTTTCCTAATTTTAGTGCCCAGAAGGCAAATTCAAGCTATCTGTGATTCCTCAGCTCCCCTAATTACTAGAGAGAGCTGAAAAAGAAAGTGCTTGCTTTGGGTGGCTGGACAGAGGTGTGGGGCATGCAAAAAATGGTCCTCAATCACTGGAAAGAGGGGGAATGAAGTAGCTCCCCGAGTGTGCCTCTGTATGCATGTCATAGCTTCACCAATGCAGGAAGAGAGTTACCCTGTAATCTCTTTCTGATCAGTTGTCTCATGCCCTTACTGTCTCTGACTTGATAGTTAACAAAAGTGCTTTTCATATTTCCATCACCACCAAGTCTCATCACTGTTAAACTTTGGACTGCAAGCCAGTCCCAACCCCTGCTATTTCCCTTGTCACAGACCTCACATTCCAATCTTTTAAGTTGTCTCAGTTGGGAAGAATTGCTTATCCTAATCCTTTGTGTGATCTACCAGTCCCGAATTTGACGAGGCATATTTTAAAGTTGTTTGTAGGGCAATATTGGGAGAGCTCAGATTCCTCTTCTTTGCTACTACTTTAACTTGGCTGTACCCCACCAGAAATTCTGTGAATTTATTTTCTAAAGGGGTGAAATCTCAAATACATACATAAGTAAAAACAAAGTAATTCCAAGAGGAAGAGAGTACTAAAACTTGGAAGAATTGTGAAATATATCATGTAAAAAATAGCATTTGAGCTGTTGCTCTGAAGCAAACTAGGGATTCTTCCAGAAAGAGATGAAAGGAGATGCAAGGTAAAATCTTCTACCAGTTAGAGCTATCTAGAAGCAAAATGGCTTTCTTGGAAAGTAGCAGTTTCCTCTTCATTAGAACTCTTTAAGACTAGAAGCCAATTAAGACAATTTGGTAGTGGTTAAGAGACAGAAAGGAGGATCAGTGGAATAGACTTGGAGTAAATAACCTCAGCGAGACAATGTATGATAAACTCAAAGATTTCAGCTTTTGGGACAAAAATCCACTATTTAAAAAAAAACTGCTGTGAAAATTGGAAAGCAATATGGGAGAGATTAGGTTTAGATCAACATCTCACACCCTACACCAAGATAAATTCAGAATGGGTGAATGACTTGAATATAAAGAAGGAAACTATAAGCAAATTAGAGTGAACAAAGAATAGATTACCTGTCAGATCTATGGGAAAGGAAAGATTTTAAGACCAAGCAAGAGTTAGAAAATATTACAAAATATAAAATAAATAATTTTGATTATATTAAATTAAAAGGTTTTATACAAACAAAACTAATGCAATTAAAATTAGAAGGAAAGTAAGAAATGGGGAAAAAATCTTTATAATAAAAACCTCTGACAAAGATCTAATTACTCAAATTTATAAGGAGCTAAGTCAATTGTACAAAAAAGCAAGCCATTCCCCAATTGATAAATGGGCAAGGGACATGAATAGGTAATTTTCAGATAAAGAAATCAAAACTATTAATAAGTTCAAGAAAAAGTGTTCTAAATTTCTTATAATTAGAGAAATGAAAATCAAAGCAACTCTGAGGTAGCACCTCACACCTAGAATATTGGCTAAAATGACAGCAAAGGAAAATAATAAATGTTGGAGAGCTTGTCGCAAAATTGGGACATTAATACATTGCTAGTAGAGTTGTGAATTGATCCAACCTGGATCTGGAACTATGCCTAAAGGGCTTTAAAATACTGCCTGCCTTTTGATCCAGCCATACCACTGCTGGATTTATACCCCAAAGAGAAAAGGAAAAAGACTTGTGTACAAAAATATTTATAGCCAAGCTCTTTGTGGTAGCAAAAATTTGGAAAATGAGGAGGTGCCCTTCGATTGGGGAATGGCTGAACAAATTGTAGAATTTGTTGGTGATGGTTTTCTATTGTGTTAAAAGGAATAATGGAGGTTCCGGGTTAAGATGGCGGCAGAGTAAGAAGCAGCTCTTAACCTCTCCTGACCGAAACACACAAAACTCCTCAAGGGGACATAAAAACAAGTCCAGACGAACGGAGGAACCCCACAACAGGGCACAGCGTGGAAGGTACGTGGAATCGAGACATTTCCAGGCTATAAAGGGCTCTCACTAAATCGCGGGCTGAGCAACCGCCCCACCCCCACCCCCTCCACACACAAGATCTAAAGCTCTGAAGCCAGCTAAAAAGAAATAGAGCAAGTTTGGGGCACCCATCGAGTCATTGGCAACTCCGTGGCCTGTTCCTGAGAGCAGCAAGATTTAAGACCGCAGTAAGCCAAAGAACGCAAGAGAAATCTGAGCGCCGGAGCAGAGACCAGACGCTGGGCACAGAGCACAGGCTGAGCAGAGTACAGGCACGGACGGAGGCGGGGGTGGAGGCAGACACAGCCAGGAACTAAAGCTCTGAAAACCTGAGTGGGGAACCAGTGCAGACGGGTATACGACTGTGGAAGCAGTGCCCTG
>NW_025387428.1:0-1953 GCF_016433145.1 Gracilinanus agilis | reverse complement strand
TCCATCTTAGACTCATTACAAAATATTGATTCCAAGGTAGATGAGAGTTAAACACTAGGCAATGAGGGTTAAGTGACTTGTCACACAGCCAGGAAGTGTCTGAGGCCAAATTTGAACCTAGGACTTCCTGATTCTAGGCCCTACTATCCACTGAGTTGCCAACACTGCCCCTCATTGCCTATATTTTTAAGATAATTTATATAGCATGGAGATTCTTTGTTCCTTCAGTGTTGTAATTGACTGGTAAAAGGACCTGATCCTGAGGATTTTTTCGTAGGGAGCTCATTTGTGGTTTCTTCAATATATTTTTCTAAGATTAAGTTATTTAAGGATTCTATTTTTAATTCTGTCAATCTGAACAATTCCTGTTTTTATTAGTATTCATCCATTTAATTTACATTTCAATTTTGTTGGCATATCATTGGTCAAAATAAGTCCTCAGAATTTCTTTAAATTCAAATTCTTTGATAAGTAATTCATCCTTTTCTTTTTTGCTGTGGATAATTCTGTTTTGTTCCTTCTTCAATAAAATTAACCAATGGTTTAATTATTTTATTTTATTTTTTATTCTTAAAAACAGATCTTAGTATTATTTAATTCTTTTTTAACTTTTGATTCTACTATACTCTATTGATTTTTAGGATTTCCATGTTTTGTATTTAATTGGAGATTTCCCTATCTTTCCAGGAAACTCAAGTCCATTGTATCCATGGACAACCCTAGAGAGGCTAAGATGCCCTAGGTCCTACTAGGTGTCAACTGCTCCATCTGTGATGGAGAGACAAGGAAAAAAAAAGAGAACATGAATGTTGCTGGTAATAGAAAAGAGATTGGCAACATCAGGAAATAGTCTATATCTGATTATTATAAAGCACTGAGCATTCATTGGCAGAGGCATAGAGCCCATTATAACTCTACCAATCTATGGAGACAAGTCTCCTCTTCCCCTCAAGTCTTCTCTTCTTCGGGTTAAGCATCTCTAGGGCCTTCTAGTGGTCCTTCAATTAAATATGTGTGTGCTCACGTCTCTTCTCTGCTCATGTCTCCTGATTGCCTACAGAGAATTCTTCAGTGTACTTAGTCTGGCATCAAACTTTAGCCCTTCACAAAATGGCAGCAGGCCTTTCAGATACTTCTGGCCATGCATTGTCTGCTCAATTGGCAGGGTCTACCTTTAGCACTCAGACACACACACACACACACACACACACACACACACACACTATAGTTTCCCTCCTCTAAACCTTTGTGCAGGCTATGTTTGGGTTTTATAAAGAGCTTTTATAGATGGTCTCATTTGATATAACAACACTATGAGGGAGAGATTATTATTTCCATTTTATAGATGTCGAAACTGAGACACAGATAGGGACTTGCTAGTAAGTTATACAGTAAGTAACATTCTGAGGTATGATTTGACCTCAGATCTTTCTCACTTCAACTCCAACACTAGTCACTATGCCATGCCAAGCATTGGATCCATTGGTGTTGCTAAATCCCCTTCTAAAAAGTCCTACCATAGCCTTCTGGCCCAGGAGCAGGCTAACTGTTCCTTTATATTCTCCCCTCACTTTAAAAGATGGCTACCTGACCTCTGATTTGTCACCTTTTCTGGCCACTCCCACATGGATTTACTGCATATAAGTGGGAGGGTCACTCTTCCTCACCCAAAACAATAGGGACCAAGGGAGGGAGTACAAGCTCCACCAAAATAACAAGAAGAAAGGTCAAGGAAACTGAAATATTTCTAACTTATTCATTCCACTTTGGAAATGAATCCTAAGACAGCTGACCAAGGATGACCTAAGAAGGAAGTCTGGTGAGCCTACTGGATGTGCCCAGGGATTGTTCTGGGACACATAACCTCTCTCAGTGGAAAGGCCTAACTGCCCAGTAGAGATTAGGAAAGTTTGGCTTTCATTGTGACTTGAAGTCTCAGGGAAATTAGTCCCC
>NW_025387427.1:0-1198 GCF_016433145.1 Gracilinanus agilis | reverse complement strand
TTTTTTATCATACACAGGACAAAAGTATTCTAGAACATTCATGTACCATTATTTGTTTTGCCTTTCCCCAACTGATGGGCATCTACTTTGTTTCCACTTCTTAACTATCAGAAGAAAAAAGTATTTCTATAAATTTTTTTCTGTATATAGGAACTTTCTTCTGATGACTTCCTTGTGGTATAAGCCCAGTCATAGAGACTTTGTTTCAAGGGGTATGGACATTTTAGTCACTTGATTTGCATAATTCCAAAGTGCTTTCTAAAGTAGTTCTACACTTTATGTACAAAAAATGAATGTGCCTATCTTTTCCCAGTCCCACCAACAGCAGCTTTTGCCATTTTCAAACCCCCTTTTTTTCCAGTTTACAGGGTGTGAAATAAAACCTCAGGGTTGTTTTGGGGACTAACTAATTGTCATATGTATATTCTTTATATATCTTATATATCTTTAATATCAAACTTATTGGAGAAATTTGATCCCCTTTCAACTACTTCTCTTATTATCATAGATATATTAACCTTGTTTGTGCAGAAGCTTTAGAATTTCAAGCAATCAAAATTATCTATTTTATCCATATTTGCCTGGAAATTTCTTGCCTGTTCCCATTCTCTCATACTCTTCCAGCCACCATTCACTCTCCCTATGAGGGCAAGTAGACTTTTTAGGTATCAAATCAACCAGGCCTCATCCAAGATAATGTCCTAATCTCCCTTCACCCACAGCCGAATTTATCAGTAGAGCATGCTCCGACCTTCAAAGTAAGGTCTCCTTTATTTCCTACCCCTCAATCTTTCCCTTCTCCTCCTCACCTACTCCCCTGTAGATTTTTCACTTACTGAGACCACAGACATCACTTTCTCCTCATTTCTAGGTCTTGACCCCATTGCATCATTCACTCTTTTCTACTCCCTGGATCCTTTCCTATCCTTACATGGCCTCCTATGTTTTAATATAACCCCACAAAAGAAGCATTTACCTATAGTCAGGGTGTCACCATGTTTTGTCCATAGCATCTTCTATATGCCTCTTCACTGTTATATCAACCAGGTTTCCACATTCACTTCTTTATCCTTCATGAATTTAGAAAAAAGTCTCCTATGATTGCTTTTGCTCACTACATTTATTCAGTCCTTTTGCATTTTTGTTTTTTGGGCTGTCCAAGAAGCAAATTTTTATTTTTATATTATCATTTTCTCTC
>NW_025387426.1:0-2226 GCF_016433145.1 Gracilinanus agilis | reverse complement strand
TCGACTCTAGCAATTAGTTCCCAGACCTTGTTCTCTTCACTCTGCTTACCCTTGGCTTTAATAAACCCCTTTGGCATTTTATTCAAAGAGCTTCTGGTGATTCATTGTACCAACATCTAGGGCAAAGGCTGAAGAGGGAAAGATAACTTTCCTTTATTTCCTGAGGGCTAAACCAGGCATCCATCTTGGTCAGGAAGTGAACCAGGTTTCATTTCCTGTAGGGTAGGAGTTTCTCTCCAGAAGGATGGGGGTTCTTTACTCCTCTCCTCAAGGGAGCTCTAGAGATAGCAGGGAGGCTGACTTGAACCTTTCAGTCAAGCTTACACAATTTCTGGCTGACCAAGTCATCCTGTACAAAAGATAGCCTCCCTGCCTAAAGGACTCAACTGAGACCACCCAGTGCCCTCAAATACAAGTCAAATATTAGCTTCATTAGCAACATCATATTTCCATATTACACCATTCCCTCATTCCTTCAGAGAACTACTTTATCTGTATCATAAATATTTTGGTATTTGGTCAAATTTTTGTAAATATCTTGTGAGATAATGATAAATGTATAGAAAAAGTAATTTCATGAGAGGTGAGGCTAGCTAAAATGAACACCCCTTTCCCATGGTCTTATTGGTTTTAATAAACAATCTGTCAATAAAACAAATTCTCTGTGATAAAATAAAAATTTAATCATAGAACATATTTTTGTTTTGTGTTTCAAAACTGTTAAAGGGGAGAAGTTTAAGAATAATAATGTCAAAAATTAGCACTTAGAGTTTATATTAAAATATTTTCTATTATTAACATTTATTATTTTCATTCTAGCTCATTAAATGTAGTTTCATATTCACAGCAGGCATCATTATGAACTTTACTGAAATAGCACATTAATCAAATTGCACACTGTCATGCAATGCTGGATATTATGGAAATTGATTGTTACATATAACCATTGTGCAAAATTCTAAAATAGAATAACAAGGTCAGAAATCTGGAACTACATTTTACACGATACTGCTACCATGGAAAACCATAGAGAGAATCAAAAATGAGTCTTACTGTTTGTTTTAGAATTTGGAATTCCTACACAATAGGAATCCTGTAAGATTCTAGACTGTTTTGAAAGTTCTAAAGTGGAAACACAAAAAGAGTGGGAGCAGGGAGAGATCCAATTTTGTAGTGATGTATAGAGTGGTTAGAGTGGATCAATCAGATAAATGAATTTTTAAAATGAAGTTGAATATTGGAATGACTAAAATAGATTAGCCAAATATTATTTGATTCCTATAGTTAGTATTTAAAAATTGGAAACATCATTCAGTGTTTAGCTTCATAGCTTATTTTATAATGTTATATATTTGAAATATTAATTCATAATCAGAGATCAACATTATAAATACTGTCATGGATGAGAAAAGAAGCATGTGCCTATAACAAACTGTTGTGAGTGAAAATCATTACATTTATTCATCAAATAGGTGAATATGGATAATTAGTACCACATGTTGAATGCTATAGGAAGAGAGAAAATAAATATCTATTTGACTTAAAAGTTGTTTTCCAAAAAATAATAGGGAAATTTCTTCAAGAATAAGTGCTGTTTATTATTAGCAGCAGTAGTAGTATTATACCAGAATTAGTGGTGCATGCTTATAATCCCATCTGCTTGGGAGGTTGAGGCTGGTAGATTCCTTGAGATAAAGTTCTGTTAGTGGACTATATGTGAGTGGCCGAAATAATGCATTTAGGATAATAATAGATTTTGTTGTGTAGCGGAAAAAGTAACTTGGTAATACATTTCAAAGATAACTCCTTTGTATCCCATATATCTATAAACATATTTATATATCTGTAGCTAATTAAAATCTACACATATTGCATACATGTCTGACATACACATACTCTATTCTTCAATAGATAATTGATCAAAGGATATAAACAATTCGTAAAAGAAAAATACTCTAGTTATTAACTTGCTATTCATAATGAATTAATACTAATAATAAAAATGGAAATTATAATTACTTTAAACAGATTGGCAAAGATAACAAAAGGTAGGCATAATCAATATTGGAATGTCTTGGGGGGAATATAACCATATTAATGAATTGTTGATGATGTACATATTACTATTTTAGAAAACAATTTGGAGTTACGAAAATAAGCAACTACACTGTCCATACATGTTAACCCAGAGATTATACTATACTACTAGGTATGTACCCTAAGGAG
>NW_025387425.1:0-1437 GCF_016433145.1 Gracilinanus agilis | reverse complement strand
CCTCCAATCTGAGTCACTTCTCTTTACTGTCATATTGGCCAATCAGTTAGGGATGAGGTGATACTTCAGAATTCTTTTAATTGACTTTTCTAATCAAGAGACATTTACAACATTTTTTCATATGTTTATTGAGAGCTTTGATTTCTTCATCTGAAAAACTGCTTATTTATAACCTAAGACCATACGTCAACTGGGGAATGACTTGTGTATTAAGAAATACGTGGGGAGGTCCTACAGGAGATATGGATACAGTGATGTAAAATGTATCTCTGTATTCTCCCTAGGTGTTGATGATGGGGGAACACCAACGCAATCACCCTAGCAAGTTTTACAACTTCCCCTTTCTATAACAGTTGCCCAGGGAGGACCCTGAAAGGTTAGGTGGATAGGTAACAGGCCCAACCTGGGGTTGGATAAATAAATAATATTGGGCTCTGATTATCCTTGGATCACAATGTTCATCTGTTCATCTGATTTCTCTCTTCCCAAGGGTCTTGATATAATGACCACTCAGGAAGTTACTTATTAAATGCTTTATCTATGATCTTAATTAGGGAAAGGATAATCAGGATATGGATTAGGGATTGGAGACCCTGTCAGTCTAACATCTATAATCTATAATCACTTAGGGCTTGAAGCTATTGATCTGGTAAAGCTGGAGCTATTGTTCATCACAACCCATCTGGTTCAGCTTGGCTACTACCAAACCAGAGAAGTGACTGCCCTTGCTGCAGCTGTGTTGGTGAATTACTCTCAGCTTCTTATTATCAGTATTTGATGATGTTCTAGCCTTTACAGCCTTCAGGAAGGATTCAAATTCTACTACCCTCTTCTTAAGACCTCCCTTCTTCCCGTTACCACCCAGGCACCCAGAGACCTAAAGAGCTAGGAAGATTTAGAGACCTAAAGATCTAGGGACCAAAGTCCAAATGAGAGAGAGAAAGAGAGAACCATCCCCCCAGATAGCTGTTAAGGGTATTTATATTCCCATGCCAACTTTTGCCCCTGCTTCACAGCATCTGGGAACATTCTATTCTCTCCAACTACCTCCCTTGTCAATCAAGGTTAGACCAACCTCTCTCAGGATTTGAATATAACACTTGCATTCTAAGACAAGATTGACCTAAATCTTCACGACTGAAAAATGAGATCAGAGAAGTCTGTTGTAAAAATGTTGGTTTCTCTTCTAAACTTGGTTACTATGATTTCATTTGTTCAAAATACTTTTCACACTAATGGAACTAAATCTAAATAGCTGAAATTAATTAATTAATTAATTGCTCTTGGGTAGGATGAGCTAATATAATAAAAATGACAATACTATCTAAATTATTTTACTGATTCAGTGCTATACCAAACAAAAGAGAAAATACATTTAATAGAACTGGAAAAAAATAATAACAAAATTGATCTTAAAGAATATCAAAAGGACCAAAG
>NW_025387424.1:0-2580 GCF_016433145.1 Gracilinanus agilis | reverse complement strand
AAAAAAACTAGAAAGGGAACAAATTAAAAATCCCTAGCTAAACGCCAAATTAGAGATTATAAAAGTTAAAGGAGAAATCAATAAAATTGAAAGTTAAAGAACTATTAGATTAATAAATAAGACTAGAAGCTGGTACTTTGAAAAAACAGATAAAATAGACAAAGTACTGGTCAATCTAATTAAAAAAAGGAAAGAAGAAAGCCAAATCATCAGTATCAAAGATGAAAAGGGAGACCTCACCTCTAATGAAGAGGAAATCAAGGCAATCATTAAAAATTATTTTGCCCAACTATATGGCAATAAATATAGCAATCTAGGTGAGATGGATGAATATTTACAAAAACATAAATTGCCTAGATTAACAGAAGAAGAAATAGAATACTTAAATAATCCCATATCAGAAAAAGAAATTGAACAAGCCATCAAAGAACTCCCTAAGAAAAAATCCCCAGGACCAGATGGATTCACAAGTGAATTCTATCAAACCTTCAAAGAACAACTAATTCCAATACTATACAAACTATTTGATATAATAAGCAAAGAAGGAGTTCTACCAAACTCCTTTTATGATACAAATATGGTACTGATCCCAAAGCCAGGTAGATCAAAACCAGAGAAAAAAAACTACAGACCAATTTCCTTAATGAACATAAATGCAAAAATCTTAAACAGAATACCAGCAAAGAGCCTCCAGCAAGTGATCACGAGGGTTATTCATTATGATCAGATGGGATTTATACCAGGAATTCAAGGATGGTTCAACATCAGGAAAACCATTCACATAATTGACTATATCAACAAGCAAACCAACAAAAACCACATGATTATCTCAATAGATGCTGAAAAAGCCTTTGACAAAATACAACATCCATTCCTATTGAAAACACTGGAAAGTATAGGAATAGAAGGACCTTTCCTAAAAGTAATAAACAGTATATATCTAAAACCATCAACAAGCATCATATGCAATGGGGATAAATTAGAAGCCTTCGAATAAGATCAGGCGTGAAACAAGGATGCCCACTATTGCCTCTATTATTTAACATTGTACTAGAAACACTAGCAGTAGCAATTAGAGAAGAAAAAGAAATGGAAGGAATTAAAATAGACAATGAGGAGACCTAGCTATCACTGCAGCTGATATGATGGTCTACTTAAATAATCCTAGAGAATCAACTATAAAGTTAATAGAAATAATTGACAACTTTAGCAAAATTGCAGGATACAAAATAAATGCACATAAATCATCAGCATTTCTATATATCTCCAACACATCACAGTAGCAAGAGGTAGAAAGAGAAACACCATTTAAAATCACCCTAGACAATATAAAATACTTAGGAATCTATCTACCAAAACAAACACAGGAATTATACGAACACAACTTCAAAACACTTTCCAAACAACTAAAACTAGATCTAAACAATTGGAAAAACATTGATTGCTCATGGGTAGGATGAGCTAACATAATAAAAATGACCATTCTACCCAAATTAATTTACTTATTTAGTGGCATACCTATCAAACTACCAAAAACTTTTTTACTGAATTAGAAAAAAGTATAACAAAGTTCACTTGGAAGAACAAAAGATCAAGAATATCAAGGGAAATAATGGAAAAAAAAACGTGAAGGAAGGTGGCCTAGCAGTACCAGATATTAAACTATACTATAAAGCTGTGGTCATCAAGATGATATGATTCTGGTTAAGAGACAGAAGGGAGGATCAGTGGAATAGACTTGGGGTAAATGACATCAGCAAGAGAGTGTATGATAAACCCAAAGAGCCCAACTTTTGGGACAAAAATCCACTATTTGACAAAAACTGCTGGGAAAATTCGAAAACAATATGGGAGAGATTAGGTTTAGATCAACATCTCACACCCTACACCAAGATAAATTTAAAATGGATGAATAAATTGAATATAAAGAAGGAAACTATAAGAAAATTAGGTGAACATAGAATAGTATACCTGTCAGATCTATGGGAAAGGGAAGATTTTAAAACCAAGCAAGAGTTAGAAAAAATTACAAAATGTAAAATAAATAATTTTGATTATATTAAATTAAAACGTTTTTGTACAAACAAAAACAATGCAACCAAACTCAGAAGGGAAACAACAAACTGGGAAAAAATCTTTATAACAAAAAACTTTGACAGAGGTCTAATTACTCAAATATACAAGGAGCTAAATCAGTTTTATAAAAAATCAAACCATTCCCCAATTGATAAATGGGCAAGGGACATGAATAGGCAATTTTCAGATAAAGAAATCAAAACTATCAATAAGCACATGAGAAAGTGTTCTAAATCTCTAATAATTAGAGAAATGCAAATCAAAACAACTCTGACGTATCACCTCACACCTAGCAGATTGACTAAAATGAAAGAAGGGGAGAGTAATGAATGGTGGAGGGGATGTGGCAAAACTGGAACAGTAATGCATTGCTGGTAGAGTTGTGAACTGATCCAACCATTCTGGATGGCAATTTGGAACTATGCCCAAAGGGCTATAAAAGAATGCCTGCCCTTTCATCCAGTCATAGCATTGCTGTTTTTGTACCCCAAAGAGATCACAGAG
>NW_025387423.1:0-4870 GCF_016433145.1 Gracilinanus agilis | reverse complement strand
GGGTCAAGTGCATGAAGATGTAGCACACTTTCAAGCCTGTGATACTCCAAAGAGAGCTGCCTTTGGAGTAGATTCTGAGTTAATGCATTTAAAGGAATTCAGTTTAATAAATGTCAGTAGCCAAGAGAGGAACAAAATGACATCAATAGGGACAAAGGAAGAATCTACAACACTGACTTTGTTTCCTATGCAAAATACATCTAGAGTTGAGTTTCCTGTTACTGACATGGAGTCTAGGGAGCAAATACAAGAAGAAAACATAGACTCACAGGATTGGGATGTAGACATGAACCAAAAATACATTCCCAATTATGTAGAATTTCCTTTAATGCAGAGGAATACCTCTCCTGAATCTAACTTTGCTAAAGTTAAGCAAAGCATGTTCAGTGAAGAGAAGGACACTCTACCTTACTCATGGTCTGGAAAAATTGAGATACATTTTGACACTGATAGGCCCATGAACAGTCCGGGGATGCCAATTCAGGCATTGGCAGTCCAACAAGCCATTTTTGAAGGAGACTTACCATCATTACACTCACAGAATCCTGAGCCAGCACAGACAGAAGTCCTAGAACAAGATCAATGGGATTTGGGGGACATTGAGATAGAAACACCTTTGGTACCTGTTGATCAGACAGCTAAAGACAGGGAACCTTTGGTTATGGTGACAATAGGAGATCAAATCTATCCTGCTCTTATTGATACTGGAGCAACCCGGTCTGTGTTGACATCAGCACCAGAAAATTGTGCACTAATGGGGTCTGTGAGAGTAAAAGGAGCAACTGGGCAAATGGAGTTGGTGCCCAAGCTAAGATCTAAGATGGTGAAAATAGGCCCAATGACTTTAGATCATTCTTTTTTGTTGATACCCGGTTGTCCATCCAATCTCCTGGGGAGGGATGTTCTTTGTAAATTAGGTGCCACTATCCAGTGTGATAGGTCAGGACAGATATTCCTACACTTACCCAAACAGTCACTCAAGCACCATCCCTTGCTATTCCTGGGGCAAGTGGAGGGTGATGAGGAGGAACAACACATAGGGAGTATCTTTGAAATACCAGAAGATATCCCAGAGGAGGTTTGGGCTAAGCATTCAACCGATGTGGGAATTTTGAAATCTGCCACCCCAGTTAAGATCGAGGTGAAAGAGGGTACTCCACCTAGAATCCCTCAGTATAAGTTGAGCAAAGAGGCCATAGAGGGTATCAGGCCCATTATCCAAAGTCTCCCGGAACAAGGCATTTTGGTCTACACTATATCCGAGTACAGCACACCTATTTTACCCATTAAGAAGCTGAAGAAAGATCCAAATGGCAAGACACAATGGCATTTTGTGCAGGATCTAAGAGCAGTGAATAATTTTGTTAAGAAGGGACATGCAGTGGTACCTAGCCCGGCAAATATCATTGCCGAGATTCCAAGTAATGCAGCCTGGTTCACGGTCGTGGACCTGTGCTGTGCATATTTTACTATACCTCTGCATGAGTCCAGTCAGAAGATTTTTGCATTTTCCTGGGAGGGAAAACAACTCTGCTGGACGTGAATTCCACAGGGATTCGCAGAAAGCGCGAATATCTTTTGCTAAATCCTTCAAAGAGATCTTGAAACCATCATATTCACTGAGAGCAAGCTAGTACATTATGTGGATGACCTTTTGCTAATGTCACCAAGTGCTCGAATCTGTCAAAGGGACAGTACATATCTGTTGCAAGAGCTATGCAAAAGGGGACACAAAATTTCCAAAAGTAAGATTCAGTGGGTGTTACCATGCGTAAATTACCTCGGCTTCATGTTGGAAAAGGGTACAAGAAGGATTTCCCAAAAGAGAGTTGCACATATACAAAAGCTGTGCATGCCTAAGACCAAGAAGCAGCTCCGTACAATATTAGGTATCACGGGTTACTGTAGGCAGTGGATACCTGGTTATAGTCTGATCTCAAAACCTCTAACAGACTTGACTAGGAACACTGTCTCAGAACCTTTAAAACTGACACGGGAGCACAAGCATGCTATAGAAAAACTGAAAACAGCGGTGTTGACCAGTCCTGCACTTGGAATCCCTGATCATGCAAAACCATTTCACCTGTTTGTGCATGAGGACAAGGGAATAGCCAGTGCAGTGTTGATGCAAACTCTTGGGGATCAGTTCAGACCAACAGCCTATTATAGCTCCCAGTTAGATGTTGTGGCTAGGGGGATGCCACCTTGTATGAGAGCAATTGCAGCTGCAGCCCTAATGGATAAGAAATCTTTAGATCTAGTTTGGGGATGTAGGATTATGCTGTACTCTCCTCATCAAATAGATACCATCTTGAAAAACAGCAACCTGCATGCGTTTACTTCCCAGCGCTTATCCCATTATCAAATTGTGTTGCTGGGCAATGAGAACCTGACTTTCCATCGTTGTAAGGAGATCAACCCAGCTACACTAATGCCAGACTTACCATTAGAAGGAGAACCCATCCATAGCTGTGCAGAAACCTTGGACATGGTTCAAAAGACGAGAGATGACCTGACCGATATTCCTTTGGTCTCTCCCGATCTCACTTTGTTTACCGATGGTTCGGCATTTGTGGTAGATGGAGAACGATATACAGGCGCGGCTGTAGTAACTCAAGATGAGACTTTGTGGTATGCAGCACTACCTAAGTCCATGAGTGCTCAAGGGGCTGAAATCCTGAGTCTCACCAGAGCTTTAGAAATTGGCCAGGGTGAAAGGTTGAACGTTTGGACCGATAGTAAATATGCATTTAACGTAGTACATTGTACAGGCCAAATCTGGAAATATTGGGGATATATAACAGCTGGTGGGAAGGAGATAGCCTATGGGAGCCTTATAAACCAACTCCTGAAAGCTGTCCAGTTACCTAAGGAAGTGGCAGTGATGCATTGCAGGTCACATCAAAAGGGTATGGATGAAGTCACATTAGGAAACAGGAGGGCAGACGTAACTGCAAAATTTGGAGCCCGGTTCGGCCCACATTTTCAGATTATTCAGATCCACATTATCAGATATTGTGTATTACATACATGTGAGGGACGTGTTTTTACAGAAGCTAGAAATTAGGCTGTGAGCTTGAGTAAGGGCAGAGGGACTGTCTCTTCTTTGAACTTTGCATCACCCTCACTGTCTATCCACAATGCTCTGCACATAGTAGATGCTTAATCTAAGTAAGTTGAATGGATGCTATAATTTTGCATTTGCAGATTATTTAAAAGATGAAAATGCAGAATTCATTCATTCCACATTTTACACCTAGAAGGCATGGTGATGGGGTTAGAGCTTAAAAAGCTAAAATACAAGGTGTCCCAAAAACCTTGGTGCATCTAGAGAAGGAATTTTTGGAGCCAGATGGCTGCAGATCAAAGCAGACTGTCTTCCACATCCGTGTATTTATGGTTTTATTTCGGAGTTTTGGTTTTATATGAGTGTGCTGCTACAACAATCAGCACTATGGAAGTGTGTTTTTCATGATAATACACGTATGGCCCAAATCAAATTGTTTACCATCTCTGAGTGGGGGAGGGAAGGGAGAGAGAGATGGTTTGGATCTTATAATTTTGGAAAATATATGTTGAAAATCATTATTATATGTAATTGGGAAAATAAAATATTATTGATTTATAAACAAAAACCTTGGTGCAATGTTTAGTAGCTTGAATAGCTTAAGAGGGCAACAACTAGAATTTAAAATTGCACTAAGACTTTTGGGCCACTGTATCTGCCTTCAAAGCCTTTAATGACAACAAAGGGAGTGTGGTAACAAATTATAAAACAGGTAATTCTCTGATAGGGCAAAGGGGAAGTGCAGATAAAATACTCTAGGTAAAATTGAGGAAGGATAAAACACTGACAGTTGGGTGTGGGAGGGCAGGGTCTTGATCAGGGAAGTTTGCCATGAAGGAGATCTTTACCTTGGGCCTTTATGGAAGACAAAGCTTATGAAAGGTGGAGAAAAGGAAGGGAGAGCATTCCTGGCATAGGACAGAAAGGGTCCAATTATATGGTA
This sequence comes from Gracilinanus agilis, assembly GCF_016433145.1. Classification (NCBI taxonomy): domain Eukaryota; kingdom Metazoa; phylum Chordata; class Mammalia; order Didelphimorphia; family Didelphidae; genus Gracilinanus; species Gracilinanus agilis. The sequence continues at coordinate 860 of NW_025387423.1, read as the reverse complement.
GTGGGACATGACATGTTAATTTCTAAGAACAATTCGAGTTCTCTTTAAAAACAACTAATTAATTAAGAATATTTTTCCATGGTTCCATGGTTCAAATTCTTTCCCTCTCTCTTCCCTCCCCTCTCCTGGAGCTGACTAGCAATTCCACTGGGTTATACATGTATAAGTGTTCAATACATATTTCCATGTTATTAATATTTGCAATAGAGCGATCAGTTAAAGTCAACATCTCCAGTCATTCAACCATGTGATGAATCCTATGTTTTTATTCTGTGTTTATTCACAGTTCTTTCTCTGGATGTGGAGAGGGTTCTTTCTCATAAGTCCCTCTGGATTAGAACAATTCAATTTCCTTAGAAGGTAGAGTCCATTGAAGGGTAGTGTTGGGAGATAAGATAACAAGGGTAGATTTGTAAACCAGGTTATGAAGGAACCTAAATGCCTCAAGAATTAGTATTTTTATCCTGTGGTTGCTAGAGAGCCACTGAAGATGCTTGAGCAAGAGAGTGATAGAATGAGAATCATCTGAAAAAAAAATCATAACATTATAAATTAAGAGTTGGATGACACTTTAATGGTCAGAGTTATAGATTTAGAACTGGAAAGAGCCTCAGAGAACCTTCTCATTTGACACATGAGGAAACAGGCACAAAGAGTAAATGGAAATACTTGCTCAGACTTGCTCACTGTCAAATAGCCAGGAAATGTTTGAGGTGGGATTTGAACCAAAGTATTCCTGATTTCAGATCAAATGTCGAAGGTCTTCTGATCCAGCCCCCTTATTTTACATATAAGGAAAGTTAGATGGTTATATGACTTACCATTGGTCACATATCCAGTATCAGAGATGGGATACTTGG
>NW_025387422.1:0-1252 GCF_016433145.1 Gracilinanus agilis | reverse complement strand
ATTTTTGTACAAGTCTTTTTTCCCTATGATCTCTTTAGCAAAATTGCAGGATACAAAATAAACCCACATAAATCATCAGTATTTCTATACATTTCCAACACATCTCAGCAGCAAGAGTTAGAAAGAGAAATGCCATTTAAAATCACCCTAGACAATATAAAATACTTAGGAATCTATCTACCAAAACAAACACAGGAATTATATGAACACAATTACAAAACACTTTCCACACAATTAATTGATCTAATCTAGATCTAAACAATTAGAAAAACATTAATTGCTCATGAGTAGGATGAACTAACATAATAAAAATGACCATCCTACCCAAATTAATTTACTTATTTAGTGCCATACCCATCAAACTACCAAGAAACTTTTTTACTGAATTAGAAAAAACTATAACAAGGTTCATTTGGAAGAATAAAAGATCAAGAATATCAAGGGAAATAATGAAAAAAAAAATGTGAAGGAGGAGGACCTAGCAGTACCAGATCTTAAACTGTACTATAAAGCAGCAGTCATCAAAACAATATTTTACTGGCTAAGAGACAGAAGGGAGGATCAGTGGAATAGACTTGGGTTAAGTGATCTCAGCAAGACAGTCTATGATAAACCCAAAGAGCCCAGCTTTGGGGACAAAAATCCACTATTTGACAAAAACTGCCCCCAAAATTGGAATTTTGGGAGAGATTGGGTCTAGATCAATATCTCACACCCTACACCAAGATAAATTCAGAATGGGTGAATGACATGAATATAAAGAAGGAAACTATAAGTAAATTAAGTGAACACAGAATAGTATACTTGTCAGATCTATGGGAAAGGAAAGAATTTAAAACCAAGCAAGAGTTAGAAAAAATTACAAAATGTAAAATAAATAATTTTGATTACATTAAATTAAAAAGGTTTTGTACAAACAAAACCAATGCAACCAAAATTAGAAGGGAATCAACAAATTGGGGAAAAAATCTTTATAACAAAAAACTCTGACAAAGGTCTAATTACTCAAATATATAAGGAGCTAAAGCAATTGTACAAAAAAAATCAAGTCATTCCCCAATTGATAAATAGGCAAGGGACATGAATAGGCAATTTTCAGATAAAGAAATCAAAACTATCAATAAGCACATGAAAAAGTGCTCTAAATCTCTTTTAATTAGAGAAATGCAAATCAAAATAGCTCTGAGGTACCACCTCACACCTAGCAGATTAGCTAACATGACTGCAAAGGAAAGTAATAAATGTTGGAGGG
>NW_025387421.1:0-7131 GCF_016433145.1 Gracilinanus agilis | reverse complement strand
AGGAAGGAAGGAAGGAAAGAGAAAGAGGGAGGAAAGGAGAGAGAAATTATTCAATCCCAACTATGAGCCAGGCATGGTACTGAGCACTATAATGAACATCTCAGTTTATCTTCCCAACCCTGAGAAGTAGATGTCATTACCATCCATATTTTACACTTGGAGAAATAAGGTCAAATAATCTGCTCAGTGTCCTATAGCTAGGTATTTCTGAGGTCCCATTTGAAGTCAAGGCTTCTTGACCCCCAAACCCAATGCTCTATCCACTTAGATGCCTTTAAATAAGGTACAGGAAATGGATGGGAATCCTGGAATCATTACAACCCAAGCAAAGCACTTTCAAATCCTTTTCTTCTTACTTCCTAAGTCTCCTTGTATTTATATGTACTTATGTATTTTATATGTCTACACATGTGCATACTCTCTTGTCCAGATGAACTATTAAGTCTTTAAGGGAAGGGAATTTTTTTGCCTTTTTTTTTTGTATGTCCAACACCTAGTCCAATTCCAGTTAGATAATATACATTTAATAAATGCTTGCCAATTAATTAAATTATAAAGTCTCATCAACCTCATTGATCCTTCTGCTTAGCCTAGTGGCTAACTATGACTAAATTTCTATCTCTTCCCATCCAACAAAAATAGAGCCAAGCACTGTCCCTCTCATCAGGCTGGTGCAGAGCTATTTCTGGAATGCCAAGTCTCAGTTATGAAGGAAGTCAATGATGTGGGGACTGGGGGTTCTTGGAGAGAGGGAGTGAACTCCAGATGAAATTATTCTCGTCCTTGTATAAACTTGATGGCTTTTCTACTTGCTTACCTGGCCAATAATGCTGCAAGGCTCCCCCTTACTTAAAAGAGAACCAGACTTAGGAACTGAGACTAATCTTTGTGCCTCATGATGTGGCTGGCCCTAGGGAATGATGCCCTGGCTCACACTTTGGAAGGGTGAACTTCATAGGCAACATCTTATTTTTATGTGCCTTAGAACACTGTGTTCAGTTCTGGAAAAATAAAATATAAGTAGAAATAAAGATAGCCTTGCCCTCAAGAAACTTGCATTCCAACAGAGAGAACAACACATAAAAAGAAGCTTAAAAATGAGGCAGGAGATAATAGTCAAGGGGCATGCTAGAGGTGTAAAGAGAAAAAGATGAAATGACCTAGCAAACAAAAATTTGATCTGAGCATATTGATTTATTAAGTAATTCATGCCAATTGTCAAAAAAACCCCAAAAAAACAGGATGAAAACCCAACCCCAGTTTAGGGCTGGACTCCAAATACAGAAGGATAGACTTTTTATACAGTAAAAATAATTCATCAAATAAGATCAATTAATTAAAAGGAAACAATACAATATTGGGTAATCTGATTTCTAACTGGAAGAAAGATTAGGGACTTTCCAAGTTGGGAGGAGGAGAGTGAACAGATACAATTCCCTGGTCTTAGGAAAAGAGATGACCCACTCTTCCCCAGGTACCTGCGAAACAATCAAAGAATTAGAAACAATACTGACTGATCAGTAAGGGGTCAGTTTTCAGATAAGATATATGGGTTGCTTGAGATGTACAATTATGAGGAAACTACATCAATCTTGGGTTTTTACTATATTTCTGGTCAACATAAGCTAGGTCCTTGGTTAAAGGTCTCTAGTACAAATGGTCTAGTTCACAACCAATTCAAACAATGCAATAAGATTTTCTCCTTATTCTCAAAATTGAATAAAATAAAAATAAAACTGAATAAAGTCTCACAGGACAGAATTCGGATTAGGATCATAAATGAATAGAAAGGGAACTAAACTAGCTCCAGAATTAAGTTACAAGATGGATTCAGATGGTTTACTCAACTTTCCACAATTAGCCACTTTCTATCCTAATCCCCTCCGTTCTTTGCAGAGGAAATCTAGAATTCAGACTGGAGAGAAATGAGATATGGCTAGCCTAGTTGCCTTCCTGGTTCTGGTAGGAGCCATGCAATCAGAGGGAGATTTTTGGGGAAGAAGATACTTCCAGTGGGTGGATTCCAGTGCTGGAGTGACACTTTAAAATGAAGAGTTGGGGTAGGATAGAGGCAGGAGAGCCAGAGGAACTTCAAGTCAACAGAGCAGTATATTTCTGGAATGGTGTTAGCATAAACTTGACTAGCATCATAGCAGTGCTTCAGATGAATGATGGTCATAAATGCCATGCACACAATCAAAGCCACGTCTCCTCTCCTCTCTGTACCGTGGGGACACAAGTGGTTTATTGGCTTGAAGTAGACAGCCACTCTGGGTGATTCATGCCAAAACACAGCAAAACAAAACTACCATTCCCAGACAATTTGTGGTTCAGAACCCTTGGCCATACTCTAGTACCCAGACAATTTGTGGTTCAGAACTCTTGGCCATACTCTACTCCCACACAAATTGGACTCTTTGTCCCCTCATGCCTTTCCTTTACTATGCCTTTTTAATTATAATTATATATAATATAAATATTATTATAAATTAAATTTCATTTTCCTCAAGAAGATTTTCCTATCCTCACCTTGGACCTGGAATAATACCCTATTTGTATTCCATTATGCCTTCATTCAGGAAATATGGTATGATAAATAGAGCAGAGGTATTCTGGTAAATATTTAACAACCAGCTCTCGACAGGAGAAAATGGCACATAACACACTTTTCAATTAAACTTGAATTGTTAATATTTTTCTCCCCATTACTTTCTTAAGTCTAGACAATCAACCAAACAATAAATCAAGCCATGATTTATAGCATCTGCTGATTTCTGGAGTATAAATGCTACACTAAACATGTAGTAATCAGGCTTAGTCATTTGAGCTGGCTCTAGTATGCCATTGATATAGAGCTAGCCTCAGATAATAGTAGCTAAGGATAGGTAATATTTATAAATTACCTCCTACAGGACTCACCTTTTGATAAACACTTTACAACGATTATATCCTTTGATTCAAAACAATATTAAGATGCTATTATTATCTGCATTTCAGATAAGGAAACTGAGGCACACAAAGGCTAAGTGACTTTCTCAGGGTCACACAGCTAAGCATCTGAGGTCAAATTTGAACTCAGGTCTTCCTGACTCCAGATCTGTTGTTCTATCTGTTGGGCAACATAGCTACCTGCCTTAGACCCAAGAAGAAGTAGTTTTCATTCCTGTCTCTAACCCATTCTGGATATATTACTCTCCATGTTCTAGGCAACTCTCTAAAGAAGGGGCTCTTATTCTTATCCTTATTCTTATTCTTATTTCTTTTCTTCTAGACCCCTTTGATAGTCTGGTGAAACCTATGAATCCTTTCTCAAGCTTTAAAATGTAGAAAATATATAATATTAAAATGGAAACAAATTACATTCAAATAAAGTTTTTGAAATATTTTTAGTAAAAAATATTTTAAGTAAAAAAGTTCATTGATCCTATGCTAACAACCCCTGTTATAATTATTATTTATTAACTCTGTTAATAATGGGACTATAAGTTGTAGAGAAGGTGAATAGAGAGAATTTCCTCTTCCTAGAGGTTCCTAACTCATGCACTTACCTTGTTCAATTTTGTTATATATCTATATCTATATCTAAAGTGCTCAGGAAGTAACTCTTTCCCCCTCTCTTCTATCTTCATTTTTGTTTCTCAAGAGCCATTGGGTCCCTTAGGGTTTCCCCATCTCTATATGTTAACTGAAGCTCCTAAGCTTTCAGAGCCTTTATCATTCTCAGCAGTCTAGGGTTTAATAACTGCATTCAACTAGAAGTTCAGCAAATGAGGGACCTCAACCCTTTGAGCAAAATAGCTCTTTTTTTTCTGGTATTTTGCCATAAAGTATATCTCCTCCAGTCCAAGTCCCTTTCTGCCCAGCATCACTAAGGCTAGGGTCTCCCTTTGTCTGAGGAAAGTAACCTCAGGATGAGAGCACCAAAAGAGGGGCATCTGATAAAACAGAAGACGAGAACCTTCTCCACTGAGTGGCTCTGGTCAGTGAGGTGCCAAGTCCAAGAGACTATCCAAGTGGCTTCTCTTTCTCCATCTTAAACCCATTCAAGCTAGAGCTAAGCACTTTGTTAGTCGAACCCTTCAAAAAGCTGAGTGATTCTCTATTCTAGTACTATTAGGTATCTTCTCCATCTCCTCCCCCATACCTACACACGACTCTCATTGAATGAAATTAAGAAGATCATAGGATCAGGGATTTCAAGCACGAAGGGTGCTTCCAGGCTATCGAGTCCAAAGTGAGCAGAATGTACAGACTTGGGCACTTGTGGTTTTGATTCAAGGCAGTGCCCACATGTCAATAGAGAACATATTCAAGAACAGTAGCACTTTATGAGTTGTTGGCCATTTGAAATCTGACGAGATGAGGATCTGACAAAAGAGTATATTGTGGCTACCAAGTTACAGTTTTGCTACCAATATTTGTCACTGTTTTAAGATGAGGTTCTATGCAGTGGGCAGAGAGGGAATCATGACTCTAGAAGTGTGTTTTAATACATCCCTTTCTCTTACATTAAGAAGCTGGGAGGGAGAGTGAAGAAATTGGATCAATGAAATAAGCTGAAATGAATGACCAGATCTTACAAGGTGAAATAGAATAGAGGCAAAAATAAGATGCTGAGGTTGTTTGTGTTTTTTTTAACTCAATGGTATAGGCATAGGATGAAGAAAGATGGTTTTAAATAGTTCAAATGAAAAAGATTTTGAAGTTTTTATTGGAATGCACATTCAATGAGTCAATAGCATCATGCACTGGCCAAAAAATTGAAATGCAATCTTGGACTGCGTCAACAACATAGTGCTTTGATCAGACCACAGGTGAAATCCTGTGTCCAGTTTTAGGAATGCCAATGATTAGTAGGAGTATCTCTACAGGGGAGCAAGGAAGATGGTGAGGAGACTTAAATCCATGCCACAATGAAATCTGATTGAAGAAACTAGATATGTTTAGCCTGGAGAAGCTCTGTCTTTACTTTCTTTTTTTTAAATTTATTTTTATTTTTTTAAACCCTTACTTTCCATCTTGGAATCAATATTGTGTGTTGGTTCCAAGGCAGAAGAGTGGTAAGGGTAGGCAATGGGGGTCAAGTGACTTGCCCAGGGTCACACAGCTGGGAAGTGTCTAAGCCCAGATTTGAACCTAGGACCTCCCATCTCCAGGCCTGGCTCTCAATCCACTGAGCTTACCCAGCTGCCCCTTTTACTTTCTTTTTTTTTTTTTAGACATTTATTAATATTCGTTTTTAACCTGTTTACATACTATATGCCTCTACTTTCCCCTTCAACCCCCACTCTCCCCCGACCCATGGCCAACGCACATTTCCACTGGATGTAACATGTGTCCTTGTTCAGGGTCTATTTCCCATTCATGTCTGCCTCAGCCCATGCATTCAAGCAATTGTTTATCTTATATGTTTCCTCTCCTGCAGTTCTTCCTCTGAATGTGGGTAGCATCTTTACCATAAGTCCCTCAGAGTTGTCTTGTGTCATTGCAGTGCTGCTGGTACAGGAGCCCATTACATTTGATTTTACCACAGTTTATCAGTCTCTGTGTACAAAGTTCTTCTGGCTCTGCTCCTTTCACTCTGCATCAGTTCCTGGAGGTCACTCCAATTTGCATGGAATTCCTCCAGTTTATTATTCCTTTTAGCACAATAGTATTCCATCACCAGCATATACCACAATTTGTTCAGCCATTCCCAAATTGAAGGACATACCCTCATTTTCCAGTTTTTTGCCACTACAAAAAGCGCAGCTATAAATATTTTCGTACAAGTCTGTTTATCTATGATCTCTTTGGGGTACAAACCCAGCAATGGTATGGCTGGATCAAAGGGCAGGCATTCTTTTATAGCCCTTTGAGCATGATTCCAAATTGCCTTCCAGAATGGTTGGATCAGTTCACAACTCCACCAGCAATGCATCAATGTCCCAATTTGGCCGCATCCCCTCCAACATTCATTACTCTCCCCTTCTTTCATTTTAGCCAATCTGCTAGGTGTGAGGTGATACCTCAGAGTTGTTTTGATTTGCATTTCTCTAATTATTAGAGATTTAGAACACTTTCTCATGTGCTTATTGATACTTTTGATTTCTTTACCTGAAAATTGCCTATTCATGTCTCTTGCCCATTTATCAATTGGGGAATGGCTTGATTTTTTATACAATTGCTTTAACTCCTTGTATATTTGAGTGATTAGATCCCTGTCAGAGTTTTTTGTTATAAAGATTTTTTCCCAATTTGTTGTTTCCCTTCTGATTTTGACTACATTGTTTTTGTTTGTACAAAAGCTTTTTAGCTTAATATAATCAAAACCATTTAATTTACATTTTGTAATTTTCTCTAACTCTTGCTTGGTTTTAAAATCTTTCCTTTCCCAGAGATCTGACAAGTATACTATTCTGTGTTCACTTAACTTATTTATAGTTTCCCTCTTTATATTCAAGTCATTCACCCATTCTGAATTTATCTTGGTGTAGGGTGTGAGATGTTGATCTAGACCTAATCTCTCCCATATTGTTTTCCAAATTTCCCAGCAGTTTTTGTCAAATAGTGGATTCATGTGCCAAAAGTTGGGCTCTTTGGGTTTATCATACACTGTCTTACTGACATCATTAACCCCGAGTCTATTCCACTGATCCTCCCTTCTATCTCTTAGCCAGTACCATATTGATTTAATGACTGCTGCTTTATAGTATAGTTTAATATCTGGTACTGCTAGGCCCCCTTCCTTCACATTTTTTTTCATTATTTCCCTTGATATTCTTGATCTTTTGTTATTCCAAATGAAATTTGTTATAGTTTTTCCTAATTCAGTAAAGAAGTTTTTTGGTAATTTGATAGGTATGGCGCTAAATAGGTAAATTAATTTGGGTAGAATGGTCATTTTTATTATGTTAGCTCATCCTACCCATGAGCAATCAATGGCTTTCCAATTGTTTAGATCCAGTTTTATTTGTTTGGAAAGTGTTTTGTAGTTGTTTTTATATAATTACTGTGTTTGTTTTGGTAGGTAGATTCCTAAGTATTTTATATTGTCTAGGGTGATTTTAAATGGTGTTTCTCTTTCTACCTCATGCTGTTCTAATGTGTTGGAAATGTATAGAAATGCTGATGATTTATGTGCATTTATTT
>NW_025387420.1:0-2034 GCF_016433145.1 Gracilinanus agilis | reverse complement strand
AGAGAGCCCCGAGCGTGGCCGCGCCCGGCACAGACCCCTGGGAAGGCGGGCCCGGACGCCGGGGCTCCCCCGGATCCCCAACGGCCGGGGGGAATCGGGCTGGGGCCGGCCTGGGCGCCTCCGAGCCCCGCCCGCCCGCCCCCCGTTCCAGGCCCTTCGGCCGCTGCGTGCGGGTTTGCCGCGGATCCGTTTCGGGAAGAGAAAACGAACTTTTCCTCGCCGAAGTGAAATTCCGTGCAGTGAAGCGGCGGGTGTGGCGGAGAGACACCGAGAGACACCGAGAGACAGAAAGAGAGAGACAGAGAGACAGAGAGAAAGAGAGACAGAGAGAGAGAGACAGAAAGAGAGAGACAGAGAGAGAGACGGAGAGAGACAGAGAGAAAGAGAGAAAGAGAGAGACAGAGAGAAAGAGAGAAAGAGAGAGACAGAGAGAGAGAGACAGACAGAGAGACAGACAGAGAGAGACAGACAGAGAGAGACAGAGAGAGACGGAGAGAGACACGGAGAAAGAGAGAGACAGAAAGAGAGAGACAGACAGAGAGAGAGACACCGAGAGAGACGGAGAGAGACAGAGAGATAAAGAGACAGAGAGAGACAGAGAGAGACGGAAAGACAGAGAGAGACGGAGAGAGAAAGAGAGACAGAAAGAGAGAGACAGAGAGATAAAGAGAGACAGAGAGAGAGAGACGGAAAGACAGAAAGAGACAGAGAGACAGAAAGAGAGAGACAGAGAGAAAAAGACAGAGACAGAGAGAGACGGAGAGAGAAAGACAGACGGAGAGAGACACGCACAGAGAAAGAGAGACAGAGGGAGTGTGAGAGACAGACAGAGAGAGAGACAAAGACAGCAAAAGACGGAGAGAGAGAAAAAGACAGAGACGGAGAGGAAGAGAGACATGGGGCGAGACAAAGAGACAGAGGCCGAGAGAGACGGAGAGAAAAAGACTGACAGAGACAGAAAGACGCGGAGAGAGACAAAGACCGTAAAAGACAGACGGAGAGACAGAGAGAGAGAGAGACAGAGACGGAGACAGACGGAGTCTACAGAGGCAGAGAGAGACGGAGAGAAAATGACTGACGGAGACGGAGAGACACGGAGAGAAACACGGAGAAAGACGGGGAGAAAGCGAGAGCCGGAGAGACAGCCGGGAGAAGCGGAGGCGGAGAAACACCGCCCGGCACACGCGGAGGGAGGCGGAGACGGAGCGAACGGCGGGATCTTTTGGGGGAAGAAGCCCGTTTCCGCGCCTTCCCCTTCCCTCCGGGGCCGCCTCCCCGAGCCCCGGCCCTCCTGCATTCCCAGCCGGACTGCCCGGGAGTCTGCCCTGAAGCTCCGTGTCTGGGCCTCCCGGGGTTGGCATCGCGGGCGCGGGAGCTCGGTGGCTGCTCGCGGGTTTCCGTGGCCCCCGGGCGGTTTCTCCGCCTCGGCCCCGGGGAGACACCGGCCGGGGCGGCCCATTTCTCGGGGAACCTCCGCGTTCGCAATTAGAGTCGGCGCCGCCCTCCGTCCGTCTCTTCCTCCCCGCGGTCGGGCCGCTTCCCCGGTTTGCCGCCGCATTTCGGGGAGAGGCTTCCCGAGGGCCGCCTTCCTGCCTCGCGGCCGTTTCTCCACAAACGGAGCCCGGCCGGCCCTCCCCGTCTCTCTGCCAGGCGGCTCTGCGGCTCGGAGAAGCCCGTCCCGTCCCGTTCCTGACCCGCAAGGGCGCGTCTACACTCTCCTTTTCTCCTCAAACGTTTCCGCGATTCGCCTCCCGCCCCTCCCGGAGCCCGCAAGCCTCCCCCGGCTCGCACGGACGGACGTTGCCGTCCCGGCTGGGGAGCCGCGCGAAAGGCCGAACCGGGGCCGCCTGCGGGGAGCGAGAAGGCAGCTGGGCCCGGCTCTCCCTCCCTCCCTCCGCTCGTTCCGTCTGCCGGTCCCCCCCGGCCAGCTCTCCGCCAGCCTCGCTGTGGCCGATCCCGGCGCCCGCGGCTTCCCCCGCTTTGCGCTCGGCTTCTCGGGTCTGCCCGGGCCGCCCGAATTTGTCCGCAGCGAGG
>NW_025387419.1:0-3393 GCF_016433145.1 Gracilinanus agilis | reverse complement strand
TGATTTGCCCAGGGTCAGAAGGGTCCTCCAGACTCCAGGACCAACTCTCTATCCACCGTACCACCTAGCTTCCCCACAAAAAAATATGAATAGCAGAACTTTTTGGAACAGCAAGCACCAGGAGGGAAATTCAGTGGTTTTCCACTTGGGCAGAGGAGCAATTTGATAGGACCTCTTGGATTTAGAATTAGAAGAATCATAGATTTTAAATTAGAAGGGACTTTAGAGACCTTCTAGCTCAACATGATCATTTTACAGAGGGGAAAACTGATGCCCATAAGGGAGAAGAGACCTGCCCAAGATCATACAGAATCAGGATCTAAATCTACACATTGTGACCCCAGTCTCGGTGCTCTTTCCATTCTACTTCACTGAGTTTATCTAAGCAGAAGAGGACTGGCAAGTACTTTAAATCATGGGTGGAAGAGGTATAGGAATATGATGTAATATTATTGCACCATAAAAAGGATTAACATGAAAGTGAGAAAAATAAAGTGATGTGTTTGAGCTAGGAAGCCCATAGCTCTTTCTACATTTAATCAATAATCTTATACTCTCTATGTTAAGGGAAGCCCTTCTAGTTGTATATAGACCACCCAAATAAGCACCCATGTCCATTTACTGCCCAGGAATTCCTGGCTAAGAACCAAGCCACACACCATTATTTTTCAAAAGAAACAGATTGGGATGGAGCTGTGGGTGGAGTTATACTAAGAACTTAATTCATGAGCCAGCGGGTTCATGAACTTGGAGTCAAGATGACCTGAGTTCAAATCCCATTTCAGTCATTTACCAAAGCTGTAAGGCTCTGGGCAAATCATTTAACCTTTCCTAGACTCAGTTTCCTTGTCTCTAAATTAGAGATAATAGCCACTTCTCAAGGTAGTTAGGAAGATCAAATGAGAGAACATGTAAAATCTCTACAAGCTTTAGTATAACTGCCAACTATAATTATTATAAGGATACATTTCCATTTTCCTAACCTTCTAGGCAACAGTCAATATGTTAGGAAGTAAGTCGTCTCACGAAAGGGAGGAAGGATTAGACAAAATGAGCTCTAAAGTCCCTTCTATCTGGAAAGTCTCTCGTCTAAGAGCTGCTGCCTTAATATGGGTCTCCTCGACCTTGGAATATCTCATGTACTTAGCATGGCCTTACTCTTTCTTGGGTTTTCAAAGAGGGGAAAGTTTGTCCTGAACCTCTCGAACCTCAGAGCTGCCTAGGACCAACCTAGGTATCTCCTTCCTCCATCCTCTTCTGCAGGTCACATCTTTCTTCAGGATACCCCAATGGCACCCCTTGCTGCTGAATAGTAATATTCCACTGCAGGAACAGATAAACCTCTTTAGCCTTGGCTCTGCCTTTCTAACATTGTCCTGGACTGACTGTCTTGATCAATGATACATGTAAAACCCAGTGGAATTGTGCAACAGCTAAAGGGGGTTAGGTGGGCTAGGGGGAGAGAAAGAACATGTAATATGTAACTAGGGGAAAATATTCAAAATAAAAAAATTTTTAAATGAAATAAATAAAATAAATTGCTGTCAGATTTTTTCTGAGTCCATGACTCATCTCCCTAGGTCCAGATGAAAACAGTAATTCAAAGAGATAAGAGGCCAAGGGAGCATTCCTCAGAGAATTAAAGAATCCCGGAATCTCAGAATTATAAAGGACTTAATAGACCATCTAGTTCAAGTCATGCTGGACAGGAATCACTCCTAAAAAGCATCCCAGACAAGTGATAGCTCCACCTCCACCTGAATATCTCCAGTGAAGGGGAGACTTACCACTTCCCAAGTCTCCCTATTCCACTTTAGAATAGGCATAACTGTGAATAAACTGGTTTTACATTAGATCTAAATTGGCCCCTCTGCATCCTCATCTTATTCCTCCTTATTGAACTTCCCAGAGCCCAGAATAACTGGCTGCCAATATTCTGACACCATCATGCCCTTCCACCTATTCCTGGGAGCTGGAAAGTCAAGTGGAGCATCAGCTGAGATGCAGGGCTACAGGCTGAGCTCTCTGAAAAACATTCTTCTCTGGGATGGCTGTACCAAATAGTTCTTTATGCGCTTCCACACCCTCCATTCAACTGAATTGGCCCTGGGTACAAAATTCCTAGCTCCAGCTCTACAGAGGACTGTTTGTTTTGAATTCAGGGAAGTGTCTAGCAGACTCCCTATGGACATGTGGGGGCTTTGAGACTACATTTCCCATGATTCCAATGGGTTTCCGGTTTTGGGTGTGGGGACGTCTGATGCCCCCACATATGGGGAGCTTAAATTTGGAGGGCGGAGTTGAGACAGACTCTTGGCTACCTGGCTGGCATACAAGATACATGATGGGCACTGCTGGTAAATTTAAAAGATAGTCAAGTGTTTCACCAACAAAGCCATGGCTATTAAAATATTAATTTCTCTTATACAATCAGTCTTTATCATTTTTAATTGTAACAATGATGGCAACCATACGAAGTTTGGATTATGAATTCTAAATTTTCCAGATAGCCTAACGAGAGTATTTAGAGCCATGCCTGCCTTTTGGCCATCTTGCTCAGCACTTTTGAGCAATGCTCGCCATGTTTTTGCTAAAAGCAACAGCATGTTTTTGCCTCCCGTGGGACTCAGCCAGCCAGCCCAGCCCGACCCACCTTGGGAGGTCAGACCAGCCGATTCCGGCTTCTGACTTTAAACCCACATTGCCAGTGCCCAGCCAGTGTTCTCTGCTGACGATCTTCCTGGGTCCTGACCTGGCCCCTTCTGTTCTCTGCCTAATCCAGAACCTCAAGCCCGCCAGTGCAGACCGCTTCCTCCAATCCTGTTCTCTGCCGAATCCTGAGATTTCCAAGGAGCGACCCCCACCCTGACTTGCCCAGTGCAGCTGTTTCAGCTTCAGTCTCTGCCGCTAAAGATTTGGGAAGTATCCCCTTTCCCTACTCTCTGCTAGAGGACTCTTAACCTGAAAGACCATTCTTGCCCTCCACAGGGCACACCCACCCACAATTTCTACACGTGGGATTTTCTACAAAACTGACCTAAGCTTTTCTCTAGCCCAGAGCCCACGATCCCACGTGGACGCTAGTATCTGAACCTTGAACTTTAACTCAGAACTGAATGGGTTTTGTTTCTGTCTTAAAGAGACTCTGTATCTTACTGTATTTTGCTGATTAGTTTTGTGAATTAATCTTGCTTATTTTGTTGATTTTCCTGTTGCACTGAATCATTTTAAGCTAATGAAGTTTCTGCTTATGATTTTATTATATTTCCTAATTTATTTAAAGTTTTGCTGTATCAAAACAATGCTTTTATATGTACCATCTATGAACATCCTATAGGAGCACATGTCTTTTAAGTTTTGTTCTGTCTTTGGTAATTGTATAAAACCTTGGAG
>NW_025387418.1:0-3680 GCF_016433145.1 Gracilinanus agilis | reverse complement strand
GGTGGCTTTTCCTCTCATTCATTGGAGCTGAAGAGCCAATTTCAAGGGGACTCCAGATGCTTCCTGTATACCATTTCTCCCAACATTGCAGTGTATAAATACAGTGGATACAATGATCATTATATGTATTTAAATAATGGACAGCATACTATACCAAATGGATTGGGTATGGGAGGTCAATTTGAACATTTTGGGCTTTGGATTGATTCTGATTTTGGGAAAGGACACAGCAAAGCAAATCCAAGATGTTCTACTTACAATAGTCCTCAACTATCAGCCAATGAAAACTTTCATTTGGAAGCCTTAGAGGTATGGGCACTTGGGAGTTTCGTGCCTACCAGGTTATCCAAAAAGAGGAGTGTTCTGGATCCTGAAAAGGATGTGCACACCCTGTTAGAAATGATTGGGAAAAGACATTACTCTGATATACGAAGAAGAAGGTCAAATTTAGAAGAGGATTCAGAGGATTAAGACAGGATACCAGCCTGCTCCAGAAAACGAATCCAGCTTATTACAGATTGAGATAACACAGCAAAATGGACACTTAAAGATCTGTATGTGACTGACCCCGCAGACCAAGGGAACCCATCCTCTTCTCTTCCTGCAAACAGAAGGATTTCTGCTGTGGAGTTAGCTGGAGGGGGATCCCCCCATTGTTATACATGGTGCAGTATCGAATCACTTCTTCAAAAGCTCCCTTCATGAAGTAAACTTCTTCCTGTTCCTTAGGGAAAGAAAAAAAAGAAAACCTCCAACAATCCCCAAAGCAATTCTCTGAGCAGCTTACAGTGCCTCTCTACAAATTAAAATCAAACACAAAAAGCAGCACTAGTCTCACTATTCCAGGACTCACTCCCTCTAACCAGTGGGTCATAGGTAGGATCAGGGAATTTCAGAGTTCGAAAGGAACCTCACAGATCACCTAATTCAACCCCAACATTTTATACGTGGGAGAAGAGAGGCCCTGAAAGGGAAGTGACTTCCCTCCGGTTACCCAGCATTAGAAGCAGAGTTGGGATTAGAACTCCAGTTCTCTGACTCCTTTTCTAATCTTTCCAGGTTTCCCTGTCTAGAGCAGGAAGAATCTTTTTTTTTTTTTTTCAGCCCCCTCCTCACTGAAGGGGAAGGAGGTTAGTGCGCTCAGGGACTCTGGTGGGAGGGAAGACAGGAGGATGAAATGGGACGGCTTATAGCACTCCTACGCTGGGTGTGCAGGGATGAAATGACAGCGCAGGATTCTGAGACAGACTTCTCCAGGGTATTGGCACCTCCACATCATTAATAATTGCTCTGGGTGACAACCTGAGAGTGGTTAGCCTTCAGCAGGCATCAGTATTTTTCTTACCAGATAAATAAAAACATAGAATATTAAGGCTAGAAGGGATCACAGAGATGATCTAATTCTAACCCTCCCATGTTACAGATGAGGAAACTGAGTCTCAGGAAGAGAGAATGGCTTCCTTTAAATCATTAGCTAATTAGTAGTGGAATCATGACTAGAATTGACCCAGTTTGGCATTCTTCCCACCACCCTGTGCACAATGGAATTTGGCAGGTAGCTCAGCCTCACCAACAAGTTAAAAGCTGATGAAATGAATCTCTTAGTACCTATATTTGATTTGTCAAAACATTCTCTGATCTATTTTTTAATAACAAATGGATTTCCAATTTTATTTTTTTTAAATCATTTGACAAGAACAATGACCAACTTTAAATTCAAATGAACAAAAAATCTTTTTAAGATGGATTCATTGACCACAAAGTCTCCACTTAAAATATTAGCCCTTTTGTGTAGGACCAAGTGTGTTCCTCACACCCTCTGGATGGGTCAGTATTGCTGAGGCTCGAACGATATTAACGTGATACCATGATGGCGGGTCTCCATATGGCAGAGAGCTGAGCATGGACTCTGCTTTCAGTGGAATTCTGTATAATGACTGAAGAAGACTGAAAAACACTGGTGGCAAAATTCTGATTTGTTGCCAATGTCTTGTCATAATGTAGGAGAGAGGTAGGGGGTCTTGAAAGAGAATCCAGTGATGGAGGTCCTTGTGGAGCATGAATCCACAAGGTTTTGAAGCATCATTAATATAATTATAAAGGGCTATATAATAATATGAATTATATTAACAATAGCTCACCTTTTTTGTAACTTTTATAGCTTATAAAACAATTTCCTCACAACAGGATTGTGAGCTAGGTATAGCAAGTAATGGCCCCATCTTACAGATAAAGAAATGAAAGATCAAAAGACTGGTGACTTTGCCAAGGTCATGCAGGAGAGGTAGGCATGGCAAAAGTGAAAAAAACATCTGCAGTGTCTTTTTTTTTTTTTTTAACCCTTACCTTCCATCTTAGAATCAATGCTATGTATTGGCTCCAAGGCAGAGGAGTGGTTAAGGGCTAGGCAATGGGGGTTAAGTGACTTACTCAGGGACACCCAGCTAGGAAGTGTCTGAGGCCAAATTTGAACCCGGGACCTCCCATCTCTAGGCCTGGCTCTCAATCCTCTGAGCCACCCAGCTGCCCCCAAGGCAGTGCCTTTTTACACCAAAACAGGAGAGGGAAGCATTGAAGGATGCCCCACAGAGCTGATGACTAAAGTGCCCCATGAAGTGAGATGAAAGAAGAACTGAGAAGATCTGGCTTTACTCAGTTACCCCCAAATGAAATAAGATATGCTTTTAATGAAGCCCTTTAAGAGATGATCTCTTAATAGGAAAGATCTGCGATCTGTCAGTATGTCTTTATGACCTCCCAGAGCAATTAAAGGCTTCGGATTGTCTTTCTATCTGTATGTCTTGTTGAGGAAAACTATGATCACGCACAGGAAACTCCCAGCCTCTAAAAGGGCCTCCTTAGACTACATATTCTCCTGACAGGTTGTTTTTGCTCGTTTAAAAACAAGAAGTCCTTCATATAAATAAACCCACAGTTAGAGTATTCACCTGACAACCAGGAGTCCCAGAATCTCAGATGACATGAGAACATCCTCAGAGAGGAGAATGCTTTTGCCTGAAATGTAGGCAGGCTGGCTGGCCTGAAGTAGTAGTAGAAAACACACACACACACACACACACAAGAATATATTTATATGTGTGTATATATGTATATATATATATATATATATATATACATATATATATATATATATATATTTCACATGGAGAGTAAGGGAATGGCACCCCCCACAATCTGGAAAATTTTTGTCCCTCCATACCAGAGAAGAAGTCTGAATTTTTTTTCTTTTATGGGGTGTTTACAATAAAAGAAATTGTGTCTATTTGTGGTATTAAAAGATAAAATAAGTTTCTATAAAAAAAACCAAAAAACCAAAAAAAACAAATCCTGAAACTGTCCATATCCTGAAATGTGCGTCTCTCTTTGCTTTCCACATTTATCACCTCTCTGGTAAAAGAGGCAAGTGACCTGCTTCATCTTTAGTTTTCTTGTCTTAAAGTTTGATCATTACATTGATCTAAATTCTAAGAACTTTCAAAGTCATTTTTCTTTATAATATTGTGGCAATTGCATAATTATTCTCTTGTTTCTGCTCATTTTGATCTGTATAAGTTCATAGAATTCTTTCTAGTTTTCCCTGAACCTGTCCGTTTCATCATTGCTTATGGCACAATAATCTCTTTCTTTCTTCCTTCCTTCCTTCCTTCCTTCCTTCCTTC
>NW_025387417.1:0-1972 GCF_016433145.1 Gracilinanus agilis | reverse complement strand
CCCTGAGACTTGTAAAGGAACATCCTGCAGAGGATCAAGCAAGGGGGCCCACCAGGGGGCTTGACCTTGGAAAAAACCAGAACTCAGACCTCAGGAGCCAATAGACCGCGGACAGACACTGAGCGCGAGGATAAACCTGAGAAGCTGCTGGGCTAATGATGGCTACCCAGTCTCAGGAAACTCAGAAGAGAAAGAATAACAACAAGAAAAAGAAGCCTTTAACACTCAACAACTTTTACACAGAGAAAATCCAGACAACTGACCAAACAGAGGAGGAGAACAAACAAGCATCCGGACCCTCCTCAAATAAGGAAAACTCCTCACAAGCTATGGAAGAGTTCAAAACTGAGATTTTGAGGAAAATGGAAGAGATCTGGCAAGAAAATAACTGTTTAAAAGGTAGAATCTTGCAAATGGAAAGTGAGGCTCAGAAACCAAATGAACTGATAAGCAAATTGAACACCAGAATTGGCCAGATTGAAAAGGAATACCAGAAGATTATGGCTGAAAACCAGAAAATTATGGCCGAAAACCAGAAGATTATGGCCGAAAACCGAAAGATAATAGCCGAAAATCAATCCCTAAAGGCTAGAATTGAGCAAGTAGAAGATAATGATCTCTCAAGACAACAAGAAGAAATAAAACAAAGTCAAAAGACTGAAAAAATAGAAGGAAACATGAAATATCTCAATGAGAGCGTGACAGACCAAGAAAACCGGCCTAGAAGAGACAATTTGAGAATAATTGGTCTTCCAGAAAAACCAGAAATTAATAGCAACCTGGACTCCGTACTAAAAGAAATTATTCAGCAAAATTGCCCTGAAGTTCTACAACAAGAGGGCAATATAGACATTGAAAGGATCCATAGAACACCCTCTAAACTGGACCCAGAAAAGTCAACACCCAGAAATATAATAGCGAAATTGAAGAGCTTTCGAGTCAAAGAAAAAATCTTACAAGAAGCCAGAAAGAGACAATTCAAATATCAAGGAGCACCAATCAGGATCACAAAGGATCTGGCAGCCTCCACGCTAAAAGACCGTAAGGCTTGGAATACGATATTCAGAAAGGCAAGAGAGCTGGGCCTGCAACCACGGATCAACTACCCATCAAAATTGACTATATATTTCCAGGGGAAAGTATGGGCATTCAACAAAATTGAAGAATTCCAGGTATTTGCACAGAAAAGACCAGGGCTAAATGGAAAGTTTTGATATCGAACCACAAAAATCGAGAGAAACCTGAAAAGGTAAATAAGATATAGAGGGAAAAGAAAGAAAACTTATAATTTTTAAATTTGCCTTTTTAAGGGCCTCAGTGAGATCTAATTATCTGTATTCCTATGTAGATAAATGTTATGTATAGTTCTCTGTAGTGAACTCTATTCACTATTATAGTAATCAGAAGAATAATTCACAGGGGGAGGGTGGAACACTAAATAATCTAAGATGGCGTGGGGGATGGGAAAGAGGGGGTAAATAGCAGGGGACACCAAGAGAAACTTGAGTGAATAAGAAAATAGAATATTCTATTACACACAAAGAGGGCATGGGAGAGAGAGGGGACAAATACTATTATAAGAAGGAGAGGAAGAGAGCATTAAGAGGTAATAATCAAACCTTACTCTTAGTGTAAGCAACCCGGAGAGGGAAGAGTAGCTTTATTATCCATTGGGATAAAAAACTCTATCTAACCCTACTGAGAAAGTCAGAAGGGATAAACCAAGTGGAGCAGGGGAGTGGGAAGGTCAAAAAAGGGAGGGGAGAAGAGGGAGGGAATTCATAAGGCCTTTAAAAACAAAAAGATGGGGGAAAATAAGGGAAGGGGTAGAAAGGGAAGTTAATCAAGGGAGGGGATAAGGGATAGGGTCTTAATAGCAAACCACTGGTTTTAAAGGAAATAGTTTAAGGAGAAGGGGTAGGAATGGGGGAGGATTTGAAAATGTCAGCAAATGCACAACTGATGATTATAA
>NW_025387416.1:0-2308 GCF_016433145.1 Gracilinanus agilis | reverse complement strand
ACTGGCAGCTCCAGGGCTTGTTCCTGAGAGCAGCAAGACTTAGGACCTCAAGAGGCTAAAGAACTCACACGGACTTTCCTGAGCATCTGCGCGGGTGAAAGCATTGCCCTAGGCGTGGACTAGGATCTCCAGCGCAGGCTTAGACCTCGAGTGGGGACCCTGGGCAGACGGGAACACAGCTGTGGAAGCAGCGCCCTGAGACTGCTCAAGGAGCCTCGGGCAGAGGGACAGACCAGGGACGACCAGGAGGTTCGATCCGAGAACAAAGAGACCTGAAACCTTGGGAGCTTAGAGAGCTCAGACTGACCCTGAGTGTGAGGATAAAGCACAGAAGGTGCTGGGCTAACAATGGCAAGCCAAAATCGGGAAGCTCAGGGGAGAAAGATCACCAGGAAGAAATCTGGAACACTCGACAACTTTTACACAGAGAAAATCCAGACAACAGAGGAGGACAAACAAGTAATCATATCCAAACCTTCCCAAAACAATGAAAACTGGTCACAAGCTATTGAAGAGTTCAAGTCTGAGATGTTGAGAAAGATGGAAAAGATCTGGCAAGAAAATAACAGTTTAAAAGGCAGAATTTTGCAATTGGAAAGTGAGGCTCAGAAATCAAATGAACTGATAAGCAAATTGAACACCAGAAATGACCAAATTGAAAAGGAAAACCAAAAGATCATAGCTGAAAACCAAAAGATTATAGCTGAAAACCAGTACCTAAAGGCTAGAAATGAGCAATTAGAAGCTAATGATCTCTCAAGACAGCAAGAGCAAATAAAACAAAGCCAAAAGACTGATAAAATAGAAGGAAACATGAAATATCTCAATGAGAAAGTGACAGACCAAGAAAACCAGTCTAGAAGAGACAATTTGAGAATCATTGGTCTTCCAGAAAAAGCAGAAATTAATAGAAACTTGGACTCCATACTAAAAGAAATTATTCAGCAAAATTGCCCTGAAGTTCTACAAAAAGAGGACAATATAGACATTGAAAGAATCCATAGATCACCCTCTACACTAGACTCAGAAAGGAAAACATCCAGGAATATAATAGCCAAATTCAAGAGCTTCCAAGTAAAAGAAAAAATCTTACAAGAAGCCAGAAAGAGACAATTCAAATATCAAGGAACACCAATCAGGATCACACAGGATCTGGCAGCCTCCACGCTAAAAGACCTCAAGGCTTGGAATATGATATTCAGAAAGGCAAGAGAGCTGGGCCTTCAACCAAGAATCAATTACCCATCAAAACTGACTATATACTTCCAGGGGAAAGTATGGGCATTCAACAAAATTGAAGATTTCCAAGTATTTGCACAGAAAAGACCAGACATTCAAAGAACAACTAATCCCCAAACTATACAAATTACTTGATATGATAAGCAAAGAAGGAGTCCTACCAAATTCCTTTTATGACACAAATCTGGTACTGATTTCAAAGCCAGGTAGACCAAAAACAGAGAAAGAAAACTATAGACCAATCCCCCTAATGAACATAGATGCAAAAATCTTAAATAGAATACTAGCAAAGAGACTCCAGCAAGTAATTAAGAAGATCATCCACCATGATCAGGTAGGATTTATACCAGGAATGCAAGGATGGTTCAGCATTAGGAAAACCATCCACATAATTGACCATATCAACAATCTAACAAACAAAAATCACATGATTATCTCAATAGATGCTGAAAAAGCCTTTGACAAAATACAACACCCATTCCTATTGAAAACACTGAAAAGTATAGGAATAGAAGGACCTTTCCTAAAATTAATAAACAATATATACCTAAAACCATCAACAAGCATTATATGCAATGGGGATAAATTAGAAGCCTTCCCAATAAGATCAGGAGTGAAACAAGGATGCCCATTATCACCTCTACTATTCAACATAGTACTAGAAAAACTAGCAGTAGCAATTAGAGAAGAAAAAGAAATTGAAGGTATCAAAATAGGCAATGAGGAGACTAAGCTATCACTCTTTGCAGATGATATGATGGTATACTTAAAAAAGCCTAGAGAATCAACTAAGAAGCTGGTAGAAATAATCAACAACTTTAGCAAAGTTGCAGGATACAAAATAAATGCACATAAATCATTAGCATTTCTATATATTTCCAACACATTAGAGCAGCAAGAGGTAGAAAGAGAAACACCATTTAAAATCACCCTAGACAATATAAAATACTTGCGAATCTATCTACCAAAACAAACACAGCAATTATATGAAAACAATTACAAAACACTTTCCAAACAAATAAAACTGGATCTCAACAATTGGAAAGCCATTAATTGTTCATGGGTAGGA
>NW_025387415.1:0-11964 GCF_016433145.1 Gracilinanus agilis | reverse complement strand
CAATTTCCAAATTGTTGGTAGTTGCATTGGTGTGGTAGTTTCGAGTCTACACCCTCAGTCATGTCCACCCCAACCCATGCGTTCAAGCAGTTGTTTTTCTTATATGTTTCCTCTCCTGCAGTCCTTCCTCTGAATGTGGGTAGCGTCTTTACCATAAATCCCTCAGAATTGTCCTGGGTCATTGCATTGCTGCTGGTACAGAAGTCCATTACATTCAATTTTACCACAGTATATCAGTCTCTGTGTATAGAGTTCTTCTGGCTCTGCTCCTTTCGCTCTGCATCAGTTCCCGGAGGTCTCTCCAGTTCGCCTGGAACTTCTCCAGTTTATTATTCCTTTTAGCACAATAGTATTCCATCACCCGCATATACCACAGTTTGTTCAGCCATTCCCCAATTGAAGGACATTCCCTCCTTTTCCAATTTGTTGCCACCACAAAAAGCGCAGCTATGAATATTTTCGTACAAGTCTGTTTACCTGAAAAGGTAAATAAGATACAGAGGGGAAAGAAAGAAAACTTATAATTTTTAAATTTGCCTTTTTAAGGGCCTCAGTGAGATCTAATTATCTGTATTCCTTTGTAGAGAAATGTTATGTTTAATTCTCTGTAGTGAACTCTATTCACTATTATAATATTCACTATTATAGTAATCAGAAGAATAATTAACAGGGTGAGGGTGGAACACTAAATAATCTAAGATGGCATGGGGGATGAGAAAGAGGGGGAGAATAGCATGGGACACCAAGAGAAACTTGAGCGAATAAGAAAAGAGAATATTCTATTACACACAAAGAGGGCATGGGAGAGAGAGGGGACAAATACTATTATAAGAAGGAGAGGAAGAGAGCATAAAGAGGTAATAATCAAACCTTACTCTCAGTGTAATCAACCCGGAGAGGGAAGAGTAGCTATACTATCCATTGGGAAATAAAACTCTTATCTTACCCTTCTGAGGAAGTTAGAAGGGATAAACCAAGGGGAGCAGGGGAGTGGGGAGAACAAAAAAAGGGAGGGGAGAAGGGGGAGGGAATTCATAAGACCTTTAAAAACAAAAAGGAGGGGGGGAAATAAGGGAGGGGGTAGAAAGGGAAGCCTTCCCTGTCTTTTTTAATCATATTTATTTTTACTTTGGCTTTGTCAGAAATCATGATTGCCACTCCTCCCTTCTTTTTCTCATTTGAAGCCCAAAAGATTTTGCTTAAGCCCTTTTACCTTAAACATGTGTATGTCCACCCACCTCATATGTGTTTCTTGTAGACCACATATGGTAGGATTTTGGTTTCTAATCCACTCTGCTATTTGATTCCATTTTATGGGAGAGTTTATACCATTCACATTCAGATTTAAAATTATCAGTTGTATATTCCCCAACATTTTGGTATCCTCTCCTAGTTCTACCCCTTCTTCTTACACTATTTCCTTTTAAACCAGTGATTTGCTTTAAGCCAGTAAACCTTGTCCCCTCCCTTGATATACTTACCTTTCTACCCCCTCCCTTATTATTCCCCTCTTTTTTATTTTTAAGGCCTAATGAATTCCCTCCCCCTTCTTCTCCCCTCCATTTTTTGACCTCCCCACTCCTCTGCTCCCATTGGTTTATCCCTTCTGACTTTCACAGTAGGGTTAGATAGAGTTCTATATTGGATATAGCTACTCTTGCCCCTCAGGGTTAATTCCACTGAGGGTAAGGTTTAAATATTACCTCTTAATGCTCTCTTGCTCACCTTCTTATAATAGTTTCATCCCTTCTTCTTCCCATGCCCCCCTTGTATGTAATAGAATATCCTATTTTTCTTATTCATTCAAGTTTCTCTTGGTGTCCTCTTCACCTCCCTCTTTCCCACCCCTATATCATCTTAGACTATATAGTACACCAAGATCTCCCTATAAATAATTCTTCTAATTACTATAATAGTGAAAACTATTATAGTAATTAGAGTTCATTACAAAGAATTACTCATAACATTTCTCCACATAGTTATACAAATAATTAGATATTATTGAAGCCCTTAAAGAGGCAAATTTAAAAAACTGCATTTGGCACTGTAGATGGTGTTGGGGTGGTGAGGGGTTGCTCAGCTCACATTTTAGTGAGAGCTGTTTCACCTCTTTAAAGCATGGAAATGCACCAATCCCATGTACCTTCAATGCTCTGCCCTGTTGTGGAGTCCTTTCTTTTGTCTGAATTTGTTTTTATGTCCCCTTGAGGAGTCCTATATGTTTTGGTTAGGAGAAGTTAAGCAGCTGGCTTTTTACTCTGCCACCATCTTAACAAGGAACCTAATTCTATATTATTGTTAGTTGGACTAGAGTTATCTTTTAGTGTCTACCTCCCCAGTAATATCCCCAACAGCCCATATGTACAAGCAGTTGTTTTTCTTTTGTATTTCCACTCCTGTAGTTTTTCCTCTGAATGTGGGTCGCATTCTTTTCCATAAATCTCTCAGAATTGACCTGGGTCATTGCATTGCTGCTAGTAGAGAAGTCCATCACAATCAATTTTACCACAGTGAATCAGTCTCTGTGTGCAGTGTTCTCTTGGTTCTGCTCTTTTTTCTTCGAATCAATTTCTGGAGGTCTTTCCAGTTCACATGGAATTTCTACAGTTTATTATTCCTTTGAGCACAATAGTATTCAGTCATCAACATATGCCACATAAATTTCTTTGGGTATAAACCAAGCAGTGATATGGCTGGATCAAAAGACAGATAGTCTTTTAAAGTCCTTTGGTCATAGTTCCAAATTGCCATCCAGAATGGTTGGATCAATTGACAACTCCACCAGCAATGCATTAGTATCCTAATTTTGCCACATCCCCTCCAACATTCCCCACTTTCCTTTGCTTTCATGTTAGCTAAATCTGTTAGGTATGAGGTGGTACCTCAGAGTTGTTTTGATTTGCATTTCTCTAATTATAAGAGATCTAGTATACTTTTTCATGTGTTTGTTGATAGTTTTGGTTTCTTTATCTGAAAATCACCTATTCATGTCCCTTGACCATTTATCAATTCGGGAATGGCATGTATTTTTATAAAATTGAATTTGCTCCTTATATATTTGGGGATTTAGACCTTTGTCTGAGTTTTTTGTAATAATATTTTTCCCAATTTGTTGCTTTCCTTCTAATTTTAGTAACATTGATTTTGTTTGTACAAAAACTTATTTTAATGTAATAAAAATTATTTATTTTACATTTTGTAATTTTTTCCAACTCTTGATTGGTTTTAAAGTCTTTCCTTTCCTAGAGATCTGACAAGTATACTGTTCTGTGCTCACCTAATTTATTTATCATTTCCTTCTTTATAATCAAGTCATTTACCCATTCCGAGTCTATCTTGGTATAGGGTGTGAGATGTTGATCTAGACCCAATATCTACCATACTGTTTTCTAATTTTCCCAGCAGTTTTTGTCAAATACTGTGTTTTTGTCCCAAAAGCTGGGTATTTTGGGTTTAATCATAGACTATCTTGCTGTTATCACTTACCTCAAGTCTATTCTACTGATCCTCCCTTCTGTCTCTTTGCCAGTACCATATTGATTTGATGGCAATGACATCATAGTCCAATTTAAGATTTGATACTACTAGGCCTCCTCACTTCATGTTTTTTTTTTCATTATTTCTCTTGATATCCTAGATCTTTTGTTCTTCCAAATGAACTTTGTTATAGTTTTTTTTTTTTTCTAATTCAGTAAAAAATTTTTTTTGGTATTTTGATAGGAATGGCAATAAGTAAGCAAATTAATTTGGGTAGAATGGTCATTTTTATTATGTTAGCTCATCCTACCAATGAGCAATCAATGTTTTTCAATTGTTTAGATCTAGTTTTAATTGTGTTGAAAGGGTTTCATAGTTGTGTTCGTACAATTCCTGATTGTTTTGGCAGACAGATTCCTATGTATTTTATATTGTCTAGAGTGATTTTTAAATGGAATTTCTCTTTCTCTTACTGCTGTGATGTGTTGGAAATGTATAGAAATACTGATGATTTATGGGTATTTACATTGTATCCAACAACTTTCCTAAAGTTGTTGATTATTTCCACTAAATTTTTAGTTGATTCTCTAGGATTTTTTTTACATTTTTTTAAAACCCTTACCTTCCATGTTCGAGTCAATACTATGTATTGGCTCCAAGTCAGAAGAGTGGTAAGGGTAGGCAATGGGGGTCGAGTGACTTGCCCAGGGTTACACAGCTGGGAAGTGTCTGAGGTCAGATTTGAACCTAGGCCCTCCCATCTCTAGGCCTGGCTCTCAATCCACTGAGCTACCCAGCTGCCTCCCCTAGGATTTTTTAATTAGACAATTATATCATCTGCAAAGAGTGATAGCTTGCTCTCCTCACTGCCAATGTTAATACATTCAATTTCTTTTTCTTCTCTAATTGCTACTGCTAGTGTTTCTAGTACAATTTTAAATAACAGAGGTGACAAATGTGCATCCTTGTTTCACTCCTGATCTTGTTGAGAAGGCTTCTAATTTATCCCCATTGCAGATGATGTTTGTTGATGGTTTTAGATATATACTGTTTATTATTTTTAGGAAAGATCCTTCTATTTCTATACTTTGTAGTGCTTTCAGTAGGAATGGGTGTTGTATTTTGTCAAAGGCTTTTTCAGCATATATTGAGATAATCATATAACTTTTGTTGGTTTGCTTGTTGATATGGTCAATTATGTGAATGGTTTCCTAATGTTGAACCATTCTTGCATTCATGGTATAAATCCTACCTGAAATAATGAATAACCATTGTGATCACTTGCTGGAGTTTTTTGCTAGTATTCTGTTTAAGATTTTTGTATCTATGTTCATTAAGGATATTGGTCTAAAGATTTCTTTCTCTGTTTTTGGTCTACCTGGCTTTGGGATCAGTACCATATTTGTGTCACAAAAGGAGTTTGGTAGAATTCTTTCTTTGCTTATTATGTCAAATAGTTTGTATACTATTGGGATTAGTTGTTCTTTGAAGGTTTGATAGATCACTTCTGAATCTATCTGTTCCTGGGGATTTTTTCTTAGGGAGTTCTTTAATGGCTTGTTCAATTTCTTTTTCTGGTTTGGGTTTATTTAAATATTCTATTTCTACTGTTAATCTAGGCAATTTGTAGTTCTGTAAATATTCACCCATATCACCTAGATTGCTATATTTATTGCCATATAATTGGGCAAAATAGTTTTTAATGATTCCCTTCATTTCTTCTTCCTTAGAAGAGAGGCCTCCCTTTTCATCTTTGATACTGATAATTTGGTTTTCTTCTTTTCTTTTCTTAGTTAGATTGAAAAAACAAATAAAATTGACAAAGTATGAGTCAAAGTACAAGCTTAAGTCATATTTAATAATTCAATAGATCTTTTACTTTCAATTTTATTAGTTTGTCCTTTAATTTTTATAATCTCTAATTTAGTTTTTAACTGGGGATTTTTAATTTGTCTGCTTTCTAGTTTTTTTTTATTTGCATGCCCAGTTTGTTTATCTTTGCCCTCCCTTATTTTATAATACATGCATTCAAGGATATATATTTCCCCCTGAGTACTGCTTTAGCTGCATCCCACAGATTTTGGTAGGATATCTCATCATTTTCATTGTCCTCAATGAAATTATTGTTTCTATAATTTGTTTTTTAAGTAACATATTTTGGAGAATCATATTATTTAATTTTCAATTAGTTTTTGATTTGCCTTTCCATGTGCCTCTACTAAATATTATTTTTATTGCATTATGATCTGAAAAGATTACATTTATTATTTCTGCTATTTTCATTTGTTTGCCATGTTTCTATGCCCTAGTACATGCTCAGTCTTTGTGAATGAACCATGTGCAGCTACAAAGGTGTATTCCTTTCTGTCCCTACTTATTTTCCTCCACATATCTATTAAATCGAATTTTTTCTAGAATTTCATTCACCTCTCTTACCTCTTTCTTATTTATTTTTTATTTCATTTATCTAGATCTGATAGTGAGAGGTTCAAGTCTCCCACTTGTATAGTTTTACTATCTATTTCCTCCTTGAGCTCTGCCAATTTCTCCTTTAGAAATTTGGATGCTATACCATTTGGTGCATACATGTTGATTACTGTTATTTCCTCATTGTCTATACTGCCTTTTATCAGAATGTAGTTACTTTCTTATTTCTTTTAATCAGATCTATTTTTACGTTGGCTTTTTCAGGTATCATAATGTCTACTCCCCCTTCTTTTTCTCAGTTTAAACCAAATAGGTTTTGCTCCAGCCTTTCACCTTCACCTTATATATGTCCACGTGCCTCATGTGTGTTTCTTGTAGACAACTTATGGTAGGATTTTGGTTTTTAATCCACTCTGCTATTTGCTTCTCTTTTATGGGCACGTTTATCCCATTCACATTCAGGGTTACAATTAACAGCTGTGTGTTCCCCAACATTTTGATATCCTCTCCTAGTTCTGCCCCCTTTTTCTTACACTATTCCCCTTTATACCAGTGGTTTGTTTTAAATCAGTCCCCCTTATCCCCTCCCTTAGTTTACTTCCTTTTCACTCGCTCCCATTTTGTTCCCCCATTTTTATTTTTTTAAGGCCTAATGAATTCCCTCCCCCCTCTCTTTCCCTCCCTTTTTTGAACTCCCCACCCCCATGCTCCCCTTAGTTTATCCTTTCTTATTTTCTCCATATGGTTACACAGAGTTCTATATCCCAATGGATATAGCTACTTTTCCCTCTCAGTATTTATTCCACTGAGAGTAAGGTTTAATTACTACCTATTAATGCTCTCTTCCTCTCCTTCATATAATATTCCTCCTCTCCCATTCCCATGCCCTCTTTGTGTGGTATAGATTATCCTGTTTTTCTTATTTATTCAAGTTTCTCTTGGTGACATCTACTATCAACCCCTCTTTTTCCCCCCATATCATCTTAGACCATTTAGTACTTCAACCTCTCCCTATGAATAATCTTTCTAATTACTATAATAGTAAATACAATTTTTGAAAATTTCACATAACATTTCTCCATATAGGAACATAAATATTTGATCTTATTGAAGCCCTGAAAGAAGAAAATTTAAATATAAGAATTTTCTCTCTTGTCCTCAGTTTCTTATTTACCTTTTCGTGTTTCTCTTTATTTTTGTGGTTGGATATCAAACTTCAAATTTAGTCCCAGTCTTTTCTGTACAAATACATTTAAATCTTCTATTTTGTTGAATGCCCATACTTTCCCCTGGAAGTTGTCAGTTTTGATGGGTAGGTGATCCTTGGTTGTAGACCCAATTCTCTTGCCTCTCTGAATATCATATTCTAAGCCTTGTAGTCTCTTATTGTGGAGGCTGCCATATCCTATGTAAACCTGATTGGTGCTCCTTGACATCTGAATTGTCTCTTTCTGTCTTCTTGTAATATTTTTTCCTTAACTTGGTAACTCTTGAATTTGGCATTATTTGGATTTGGAATTATATTCCCAGAGGTTGACTTCTGAGGGTTTAGTGTAGAGCAGTCATTCCCAAAGTGGGTGCTACCGCTCTCTGGTGGGTGCTGCAGTGATCGGGGGGTGCAGTGATGGCCACACATGCATTTATCTTTCCTTTTGATTGCTATTAAAATGTTTTTTTAATTAATTTCCAGGGAGCTATGTAATATTTTTTTGTCTGGAAAGGGGGCAATAATCCAAAAAAGTATGGGAAACACTGGTGTAGAAGATGATCCATGGATCCTTTCACTGTCTATTTTGCCCTCTTATTGAAGAACATCAGAGATGTTTTCTTGGTTAATTTCTTGTAGTGTGGTGTCCAAATTTCTATTAATTTCTTATATTTCAGAAGACCAATGATTCTCAAATTGTCTCTTCTAGACTTGTTTTCTTGATCTGTCATCCTGTCATTGAGATATTTCATGTTTTCTTCTATTTTGTAATTCTTTTGACTTTGCTTTATTAGTTCTTGCTGTCTTGAGAGATCCTTGGTTTCTACTTGTCCAATTCTGGTCTTTAGAGACTGATTTTCTGCTATAATCTTTTGATTTTTTCCTTTTTAGTTTGTTCTATCCTGTTTTCCAGCTGTTTAATTTGGTCTTCAATTTGCTTATCAATTCAATTGATTTGGGGGCATCTTTCTACAATTGGGAGTTTTTGTCTTTTAAACTGTTAATTTCCTTTTGAGCTATTTTCCACTTTTCTTGCCAAATCTCTTCCATTTTTCTCATGATCTCAGATTCGAGTTCTTCAAGAGCTTGTTACCAATTTTCTTTTTGGGGGGAAAGTTTGGATGTAATTACATGTTTGTCCTCTTCTGCTGTTTGCTCTGTGATCTGGATTTTTTCTGTGTAAAAGTTATCGATTGTTAATGCTTTCTTCTTGATCTTTTTCTTTGGAAGTTCTTGGTTATAGCTTGCCATTATTATTATACTGTTTATCTTTCTCAGTCAGAAGTCTGGGTGAGGCAGGCAGGCTCTGTGTCTATTGAGCTGTGGAGCAGTTTTTGCCTGAGTCACAGCACCATGCTGCCCCTCTCAGCTTTATTCTCCTGCCCAAGGTCTGAGCTCTTTAGGCTCCTGGGTTCTCAAGTCTAGCCCTTCTCAGGGTCAGGCCTCCTGCTGGTCCCCCTGCTTGCTCCTCTGTCCAAAGCTCCTTTAAGAGTCTCATGGTGCTGCTTCCACAATTAGGCATCCCTCCGTCCTAGGTCCCCACCCAAGGTCTGTGCCCAGGGTATGTGCTCAATGTCTGTGTTCAAAGTCCACGTTCTTTAGCCTTTTGGGGTCTTAAGTCTTGCTGCTCTCAAGAGCAGGCCCTGGTGATCCCAGGTAGCTGCCAAGAACTTAATGAATGCTCCAAGGTTGCTCTAACTCTTTTGCACTGGCTTTGGCACTGGTGTGTGTGGTTTACTCAGCTCATGTTTTAGTGAGAGCTATTTCACCCCCTTATAGCATGGAAATGCCCAGATCCCATGTACCTGCAATACTCTGCCCCATTGTGGGGTCCTTTTCTTCATCTGGATTTGGTTTCTCTGTCCTTTTGAGGTATCATATGTAGGTGGTTTAGGAGAGTTCAGTACCCTCCTTCTACTCTGCAGTCATCTTAACCCAGAACCTTCTTTTTCTTTAAACCTTTATCTTTTACCTTAGAACCAATACAAAGTAATACAAATAAAAGTACAAAGTATTGGTTGTAAGGCAGAAGAGTGTAAAGGGCTGGGCCATGAGGGTTAAGTGGCTTGTCCAGGGACACACAGCTAGGCATTGTCTGAGGGCAGTTTTGAACCCAGAGCCTCCCATCTCTAGGTCTGGCTCTCAATCCAATGAGCCACTCAGCTGCCCCCCACATATCCCCCAGTAATTATTTCGTTATAGGAGATATGTAGAAGACAGTCCCAGCTAGAGATGTAGCCTCACTAAGTTCTAGCTAGTATAAACTTGTTCAAGCCAGATGAAACATTTTCAAAAAAAATTTACATTAAAAAAATTAAAGGAACTATCTGGTAAATGACACATGTAAAACCCAGTGAAATTGCTTGCTGGCTATGGGTGGAGGGGAGGGAAAAAACATGAATCATGTAACCATAGAAAAATATTCTAAATTAATTAATTAAATAAAATTTTTCAAAAAACCCCAACAGCTACCTGGCATCGTCATCCTTTGTTGCTGTGGTTCAGGGTTTAATCATGAACACTTAAACATGAAAGATTTCAATGCCTTGCTCTCCTCCCAAACTTCTGAGAATTCAGAGTTTAAGAGAGAATAATGAAAGGTAAACTAATGAACAAGAACTGTCTGTCCTAATAAGCTTGAGAAACCAAGATAATAAAATATTCTACCATGTTAAATGTGCTGTAGCTCTTTCCCTTTGTAACGATTTTTTCTTTCTATTGGTATCAAGTAGATCTAAAGAGAGGTTGGTAGTTTGGGATAAGAAGAAGACATCTCTCTGAAAATTTTATTAGCTATATTGTAATTGAAAGGGACCTATACTTTGAATCAAAATGTCTGGCCTTTGTTTTTGCTCTATCACTTTTATTATCTATTTAATTTTAAAGTATAGTATGACTTACTGTAACAAAAAGGCCACTGGATATAGCTTTTAACTCATATCTTACTTGTATGACCTTAAATTATTTAACTCTTCTTAACCTCAGTTTCGTTGTCTGTAAAATGGAGAAAATACCTTTCAGGATAGTAAATTCAAAATGCTGTGGTGAGTTTGAAGTGGCCTAATACATAAAATGTTCTTTGGAAAATATAAAGCATTAACTCAGCATATTACTAATCACATTTGAATTTCTTCATTTTTCCATTTTTACTAAAGTTAAGATGTGAATAATAAATAACTTTTCCACTTTATGTGCATATTGCAAAGGGAAAAAATCAAAGCAAAACAAATAATGGAAAGCTTTTAAAAAAATAAGTGCAAGAAAGTTTTCTTGTAAATGTAAAGTATTTTAACTCTGAAATACTTTAGAGTTATAATGCACTATATAAATAGTGTCATCATCATAATGACACAATTTCTTATTTTATATGGTTCTGGATTTTCTGAGTTCATGAAGATGCAAATTTGGCTTATTATTTATAAAGTAACTTCATCTTTAGCAAGCAATTCCACCTATTTCATTCTATAGTGTTTTTTGTCATAGTTCTAATCTTTGCATATATATATATATATATATAACTTACTTCTTATTTCTTATTTTGCTCTTCTGATTATTGTTCTTGCCTTAGATGTTAACATAGTATTAGTTCAAGTTAATAAATGCTTCAGAATTTCCTGGGTAATCTATTCATTATTAAAATGTATTTGGCAAGGTTCCGGGTTAAGATGGCGGCAGAGTAAGAAGCAGCTCTTAACCTCTCCTGACCGAAACATACAAAACTCCTCAAGGGGACATAAAAACAAGTCCAGACGAATGGAGGAACCCCACAACAGGGCACAGCATGGAAGGTACGTGGAATCGAGACATTTCCAAGCTATAAAGGGCTCTCACTCAATCGCGGGCTGAGCAACCGCCCCACCCCCACCCCCACCACACTCATCTATAGCTCCGAACCCAGCTAAAAAGAAATAGGGCAAGTTTGGGGCACCCATCGAGTCATCAGCAGCTCCGGGACCTGTTCCTGAGAGCAGCAAGACTTAGGACCCCATTAAGTCAAAAAAAGCACGCGAAATCTGAGCGCGCGCGCCGGAGCAGGACGCTGGGCTCAGAGAGCCGGCTGAGTAGAGGCGTGGGTGGAGGCAGAAACAGCCAGGAACTAAAGCCTAAGTGGGGAACCAGTACAGACAGGTATACCACTGTGGAAGCAGCGCCCTGAGACTTGTAAAGAAACCTCCAGCAGAGGATCAAGCAAGAGGGCCCACCAGGGGGCTTGACCTTGGAAAAAACCAGAACTCAGACCTCAGGAGCCAATAGATTGCGAACAGACACTGAGCCCGAGGATAAAGCTGAGAAGCTGCTGGGCTAATGATGGCTAATCAGCATCAGGAGGTTCACAAGAGAAAGAATAATAACAAAAAGAAGAAGTCTTTAACACTCGACAGCTTTTACACAGAGAAAATCCAGACAACCGAGCAAACAGAGGAGGAGAACAAACAAGCATCCGGACCCTTCTCAAATAAGGAAAACTCCTCACAAGCTATGGAAGAGTTCAAAACTGAGATTCTGAGGAAAATGGAAGAGATCTGGCAAGAAAATAACAGTTTAAAAGGTAGAATCTTGCAATTGGAAAGTGAGGCTCAGAAATCAAATGAACTGATAAGCAAATTGAACACCAGAAATGACAAGATTGAAAAGGAAAACCAGTCCCTAAAGGCTAGAATCGAGCAATTAGAAGCTAATGATCTCTCAAGACAACAAGAACAAATAAAACAAAATCAAAAGACTGAAAAAATAGAAGGAAATATGAAATATCTCAATGAGAGAGTGACAGACCAAGAAAACCGGTCTAGAAGAGACAATTTGAGAATAATTGGTCTTCCAGAAAAACCAGAAATTAATAAAAACCTGGACTC
>NW_025387414.1:0-3098 GCF_016433145.1 Gracilinanus agilis | reverse complement strand
CAATTCATTAATCTCTGCCCTCCTTAATTTGTTAATATATGCACTCAGGGATATAAATTTCCCCCTGAGTACTGCCTTGGCTGCATCCCACAGAGTTTGGTAGGATGTCTCATCATTGTCATTCTCTTCAATGAAACTGTTGATTGTTTCTATGATTTCTTCTTTGACAAATTGGTTTTGGAGAATCATATTGTTTAATTTCCAATTGGTTTTTAATTTGCCTGTCCAGGTGCCCTTACTGATTATTAGTTTTATCGCATTATGATCTGAGAAGGTTACATTTATTATATCTGCTCTTTTGCATTTGTTTGCCATGATTCTATGCCCTATAACATGGTCAATCTTTGTGAATGTGCCATGTGCAGCTGAAAAGAAGGTGTATTCCTTTTTGTCCCTATTTATTTTTCTCCACATATCAATTAAATCTAATTTTTCTAGGACTTCATTCATCTCTCTTACCTCTTTCTTATTTATTTTTTGGTTTGATTTATCTAGATCTGAAAGAGGAATATTTAGATCTCCCACTATTATGGTTTTACTATCTATTTCCTTCTTGAGCTCTGCCAGTTTCTCCTTTATGAATCTGGATGCTATACCACTTGGTGCATATATATTGAGCAGTGTTATTTCCTCATTGTTTATACTGCCGTTAATCAGGATGTAATGACCTTCCCTGTCTTTTTTAATCATATCTATTTTTACTTTGGCTTTGTCAGAGATCATGATAGCCACTCCTGCCTTCTTTTTCTCATTTGATGCCCAAAAGATTTTGCTCATACCCTTAACCTTGAACTTGTGCGTGTCTACCCACCTCATATGTGTTTCTTGTAGACAACCTATGGTAGGATTTTGGTTTCTGATCCACTTTGCTATTTGCTTCCATTTTATGAGTGAGTTCATCCCGTTCACATTCAGAGTTACAATTGCTAGTTGTGTATTCACTGACATTTTTGTATCCTCCCCTAGACCCACTCCTTCTTATTACACTATTTTCTTTTACACCAGTGGTTTGCTTTGAGCCAGTATCCCTTATCCCCTCCCTTGATTGACTTCCCTTTCTGCCCCCTCCCTTGTTGTTCACCTCTTTGTTTTTTTGTTTTTTTTAAGACCAAATGAATTCCCTCCCCCTTCTTCTCCCCTCCCTTTTTTGGCCTCCCCACTCCCCTGTTCCCTTTGGTTTATCCCTTCTGACTTTCTCAGTAGGGTTAGATAGAGTTTTTTATCCGGATGGATAATAAAGCTACTCTTCCTTCTCCGGGTTAATTACACTGAGAGTAAGGTTTGATTATGCTCTCTTCCTCTCCTTCTTATGATATTATTCAGCCCTTCCCCTTCCCATGCCCTCTTTGTGTATAATAGAATATCTTATTTTTCTTATTTACTCAGATTTTTCTTGGTGTCCCCTACTATTCCCCCCTCTTTCCCACCCCTCATGTCTTCTTAGACCATTTAGTATCCTGTCCTCTCCCTATGAATTATTCTTCTGGTTGCTATAATAGTGAATATTATAATAGTGTATAGAGTTCACTACAGAGAATTATACATAGCATTTCTCCACCTAGTAATACAGATAATTAGATCTTATTTATGCCCTTAAAGAGTCAAGCTTAAAAGACTATGAGTTTTCTTTCTTTTCCCTCTGTTTCTTATTTACCTTTTCATCTTTCTCTTGATGTTTGTGGTTGAGTGTCAAACTTTCCATTTAGTCCCAGTCTCTTTTGTGCAAAAACTTGGAATTCTTCAATTTTGTTGAATGCCCATACTTTCCCCTGAAAGTATATAGTCAGTTTTGCTGGGTAGTTGATTCGTGGCTGAAGGCCCAGCTCTCTTGCCTTTCTGAATATTGTATTCCAAGCCTTAAGTCTTTTAGCGTTGAGGCTGCCAGATCCTGTGTGATCCTTATTGGTACTCCTTGATATTTGAATTGTCTCTTTCTGGCTTCTTGTAAGATTTTTTCTTTAACTTGAAAGCTCTTCAATTTCGCTATTATATTTCTGGGTGTTGACTTTTCTGGGTCCAGTGTAGAGGGTGTTCTATGGATCCTTTCAATGTCTATATTGCCCTCTTGTTGTAGAACTTCAGGGCAATTTTGCTGAATAATTTCTTTAAGTATGGAGTCCAAGTTTCTATTAATTTCTGCCTTTTCTGGAAGACCAATGATTCTCAAGTTGTCTCTTCTAGACCGGTTTTCTTGGTCTGTCACTCTCTCATTGAGATATTTCATGTTTCCTTCTATTTTATCAGTCTTTTGACTTTGTTTTATTTGTTCTTGTTGTCTTGAGAGATCATTAGTTTCTAAATGTTCGATTCTAGCCTTAAGGACTGGTTTTCGGCTTTAATGTTTTGGTTTTCGGCTTTAATGTTTTGGTTTTCGGCTATAATTTTTTGGTTTTCCTTTTCAATCTGGTCATTTTTGGTCTTCAGTTGACTTGTCTCACTTTCCAAATGCGAGATTCTGCCTTTTAAACTGTTATTTTCTTGCCAGATTTCTTCCATCTTCCTCAGCATTTCATTTTTAAAATCTTCCATAGCTTGTGACCAGCTTTCATTTTTGGGGGGAGGTTTGGATTTTTGTTTTCCCTCCTTTGTTGTCTGGATTTTCTCTGTGTAGAAGTTGTGAGTGTTCCAGAGTTTCTCTTGATAGTCTTTTTCTTCTGGACATCCTTATTGCTGGCCATTGTTGGCCCTGCCCCTTTTCCGCTTTGTCTTTGCACTCAGGGTCTGCCTGGGCCTTGCAAGCTCTGGGGGGCGGGGGGGGAAGGGGGGGCTCTGGGGTCTCCTTGTCCTCAGGGTCAGGCCTCCTGGTAGTTCCCGGTCTGCCCCTCTGCCTGAGGTTCCTTCAGCTGTCTTTGGGGCTGCTTCCACTGCCCTGCTGGGTCTGCACCAGGTCCTCACTGGAGGTCCAAGCCTGGGCTGGAGATAGTTATTCAAGCCTAGGGCACTGCCTTTGCCTGCGCTGCTGCTCTTAGGGCCCTGCTTTCACCCCCGAGGAAGGTAGTGAAAGTCCGTGGGCTGGAGATCTTTATTCGCACCTGAGGCGATGCCTTCAGAGCTTGGGAAAGGCCGTGTTTTAGGGGCCTTTGTCCCAGCCGGAGGCG
>NW_025387413.1:0-2666 GCF_016433145.1 Gracilinanus agilis | reverse complement strand
GCTGGTATCTATTGATTATTCTGCTCTTCCGTTTTAAATGACCAATGCACCTGCTCTTTAAGCTATACATTTCTAAGATAATGTGTGTAATGATAACTATCCTTTGCATTTGGTCATTAGTAATATGTTCACAACCACCATGTGCCTCTCCCTTGGTCAGTTTGGAATTGTCTCAATTTTATGCCATTTGTTTATGTTCTTATTATTTTCTGATTTAGCATCAGCTGATCTTTGCCCTCAAAAGTCATTGGTCTTAGGTTCAACTCTGGCCTTAGACACTTCTAAGCTCTGTGACCCTGGGCAAGTCACTTAACCCCCATTGCCCAACCCTTACTGCTCTTCTGCCTTGGAACCAATACACAGTATTGATTCTAAAACAGAACATAAGGGTTTTTTTAAGTAATTGGTCTGATAATTCAGAGACAGATGACTCTGAAAAATCTCCACATTCACAATATCAGACTATAATAAATTCCATTTTATTATGATCAAAGCATTGAAATAACAAAGTGATAGGTGATCACTATGTCCAATATGTTCATATTTTCTTATTGGTGAAAAAAATACAGCATGACATGGATATAATACAAACATTTAGACTCTTTAATTTCTTACTGTAAAAAGGGGGAAAATGGGGTGTTGGTTTGGATATTAATATTTAAAGGTGTGGTCACCAAGAATGGAATAAATATCAATTCTAAAATGATTTTAGTGATTTATTTACAAAATATAAGAGAGTGGAAGGAGAGAGAGATGAGAAGAAGGTAGAGTAAGAGATCGAATTTAAAGAACTAGACTATGTATTCATTCCCTGGATTTACTCCTGCAGGGGGCTCAAGAAGTCCCAGGCAGAAAGCCTAAAGTCAATTAACAAGGGGTTTAGCTATGAGGGCTTCTCCCATTTGACAGAGCCTCCAGGAGGCTAGTATCTCCAAGGAGGTTAAGGTAATCAGCCTTCTTCACTCATCACATGTAGTCCTAAGGGAAAGATTTAAGAACAGTCTCATCAAGTTCAAGGTCATAGGTCCAGCAAGCAGTGTCTCCAACTTGACCTCCAACTCCAGGAAACTAACAAGAACTCGCTCACAGGAAGTTTTCACTCCCTTTTAAAGAAGCTTCTTTTTCATCTCTTCCTGTGTCTTCCTATTAGTTTTAAGTGTCTAATCACAATAGATGCTTTGCTTAGGACTACCCAGGAGGCAGTTGGTAAATTTTGATTTGTTACTGACTCTAGCACACTTGTGTCACAGACCTCCCAACTTATGAATTAAGTGTGTATGTTCTCACCTTTGGTGATTAGATTAAGGATGGGCAGGGAAGATTAAATTTCATTATCACCTTACTTATGAACCATGTTTTTAATCTATTTTTTCATTCCTTTGTTGGATCCTAGTCATGCCTACTTTCACAATTAATATCAATAAGTAAAAAAAGAAAACGTGATTTTAGTTTTGAGTATCTGCTTCTCTGATCTTCATAGAGTTCACTGCCTCCTTATCTGCAAGATATGCTTACACATAACTTTGTTGGGTTTTTTTATATATCTATTTTTCCTTGGGGACCTGACTCCACAGAAGTGAGAACAGAGGAGACAGGAGTCTTGCATTAATCATTACTAGAAGAATTTAAGCAATTCGGGAGATCAAATTCTACAAATCTAAGACTAAGACTAAACATGTTCTAAAAAGTCAAGAAATATATTACTTGGTTTCTCAAGAAGATATGGCTAATAGAAGATTGAATGGAATATCAAAGATTCAAGCAGTGTGGCCTGATATCGAAAAGAATGGTCAATAAGGCAAAAAATGTGAAAAAAGTATTCTTCACCTCCTTTTTCCAACTCTCTACTGAGAATACTCTTCTGCTTCTTCCAAAAATTAGCCGCTTCTGGGTAATAGACACTAAAGAATCATAGAGTAAGAAAAAAAGGGGGTGATACAAAACATTTTTTAAACATTTATTAATATTCATTTTTAACATGGTTACATGCTTCATGCCCCTACTTTCCCCTTCACCCCCCGCACTCCCCCCACCCATGGCCAAAGCACATTTCCACTGGTTGTAACATGTGTCTTTGTTCAAGACCTATTTCCAAATTGTTGTTAGTTGCATTGGTGTGGTAGTTTTGAGTCCACATCCCCAATCATGTCCTCCTCAGCCCATGCATCCAAGCATTTGTTTTTCTTGTATGTTTCCTCTCCTGCAATCCTTCCTCTGAATGTGGGTAGTGTTCTTTACCATACATCCCTCAGAGCTGTCTTGTGACATTGCTTTCTGCTGGTACAGAAGTCTATTGCATTCGAATTTTACCATAGTATATCAGTCTCTGTGTATAGAGTTCTTCTGGCTCTGCTCCTTTCGCTCTGCATCAGTTCCTGGAGATCTTTCCAGTTCACCTGGAACTCCTCTAGTTTATTGTTCCTTTGAGCACAATAGTATTCCATCTCCAGCATATACCACAATTTGTTCAGCCATTGCCCAATTGAAGGGCATACCCTCCTTTTCCAGTTCTTTGACAACACAAAAAGCTCATACAAGCTCATACAAGTCTGTTTATCTATGATCTCTTTGGGGTACAAACCCAACAATGGTATGGCTGGATCAAAGGACAGGCATTCTTTTATAGCCCTTTGAGCATAGTTCCAAATTGCCAGCCAGAATGGTTG
>NW_025387412.1:0-4835 GCF_016433145.1 Gracilinanus agilis | reverse complement strand
GCCAGAGAAAGGATGGAGATAGCAGGAGGGCCCTCAAGTCACAATCAAGGTATTGGAACTCAGAACCTGGACATGCAACTGGGCAGGTCAGGAATTTCATTCATGTAAGAAAAAAACTCACATCTCACACTGGGAAGGAAACAATGACTTATGACTTTAAGACAACCATCATTAATGTGAAAACAGTTGTGACACCCCTATTCAATTTAATCAGTAATTACTCATTTCAGTTTTAAATTTTAATGGGTGTTTAATGGGTATCAGTGATTATAATTAGGGAGTTAAGCTGAACAGGAGGAAATTTGAGGTAGTTTTCTTAGTTAATACAGTAGGAATAAGAGTTATGGAAGTTAGAAGTGAAGAACACACAAAGGTCTTGGTGATACTTTTCAGGTATCAAAAAGTCTATTAATTGTATTTGATATAGTAAAGAGATTCCTGGTGTAGTAGTTAGTTCTGTATTTGGCATTTATCTCAGCTTGTGCAGCTCCGTTAACACTAACCCAATTCCTAAGTCTATGATCTTTGAAATTAGCTTCAGTGACAACATCGTACACAGAAAGTGAAACATTCTGGAACTATCCAATGTCATGGACTTTGCTACTAGTAGCAATGCAACAAGCCAGGACACTCCTGAAGGACTCATGGGAAAGAAAGCTATCCACATTGAGAGAAAGAACTGTGGGAGCAGAAAGGCAAAAGCAAAGCATATGACATCATTTATCACATGTATACATGGGTATGTGGTTGGGGATTTAGGCTTTAAAAAGTCACTTTAAAGCAAAAATAAATAATGTGGAAATAGATACCAAGTTATAACATTTGTAAAACTCAGTTTCCTTGTTGGCTCTGGGAGGAGGAAGGCAAGAGGGGAGGGAAAGAAAATGGATCATGTAAACATAGGAAAAGATTTAAAAATTAAAAAAAAATAGCTGCTTTGACTTAGCAATAGGCCTCACATCCCTGAATCATTACCTTAGTATGTTGTTGACCTCTTATGGAGAAACTCTTATGGTAACTTAAATATTACTGGGTTCAGAGAAAGGGGAGGAGAACTGTTTGGACTGGAATAACAGACTGGACTAACAAACTGGGATTTTTTAAGTATACCATCATATCATCTGCAAAGAGTGATAGCTTAGTCTCCTCATTGCCTATTTTGATACCTTCGATTTCTTTTTCTTCTCTAATTGCTATTGCTAGTGTTTCTAGTACTATGTTGAATAATAGAGGTGATAATGGGCATCCTTCTTTCACTCTTGATCTTATTGGGAAGGCTTCTAATTTATCCCCATTGCACATGATGCTTGTTGATGGTTTTAGGTATATATTGTTTATTATTTTTAGGAAGGGTCCTTCTATTCCGATATTTTCCAATGTTTTCAATAAGAATGGATGCTGTATTTTGTCACAGGCTTTTTCAGCATCTATTGAGATAATCATGTGATTTTTGTTTGTTAGACTGTTGATATGGTCAATTATGTGGATGGTTTTCCTAATGTTGAACCATCCTTGCATTCCTGGTATAAATCCCACCTGATCATGGTGGATGATCCTCTTGATCACTTGTTGGAGTCTCTTTGCTAGTATTCTATTTAAGATTTTTGCATCTATGTTCATTAAGGAGATTGGTCTGTAGTTTTCTTTCTCTGTTTTTGATCTACCTGGCTTTGGAATCAGTACCATATTTATGTCATAAAAGGAATTTGGTAGGACTCCTTCTTTGCTTATTATATCAAATAATTTGTGTAGTATTGGGATTAGTTGCTCTTTGAATGTCTGATAGAATTCACTTGTGAATCTATCAGGTCCTGGTGATTTTTTCTTAGGGAGTTCTCTGATGGCTTGTTCAATTTCTATTTCTGATATGGGATTATTTAGGTATTCTATTTCTTCTGCTGTTAATCTAGGCAATTTATATTTTTGTAAATTTTCGTCCATATCTCCTAAATTGTTATATTTGTTGCCATATAATTGGGTGAAATAGTTCTTAATGATTGACTTAATTTCCCCTTCATTAGATGTGAGGTCTCCCTTTTCATTTGTAATACTATCAATTTGGTTTTCTTCTTTCCTTTTTCTTATTAGATTGACCAGTACTTTGTCTATTTTATCTGGTTTTTTCAAAATACCAGCTTCTAGTCTTATTTATTAATTCAATAATTCTTTTACTTTTGATTTTATTAATTTCTCCCTTAATTTTTAGTATTTCTAATTTAGTTTTCATCTGGGGGTTTTTAATTTGCTCGCTTTCTAATTTTTTGAGTTGCATACCCAATTCATTAATCTCTGCCCTCCTTAATTTGTTAATATATGCACTCAAGGATATAAATTTCACCCTGAGTACTGCCTTGGCTGCATCCCACAGAGTTTGGTAGGATGTGTCATCATTGTCATTCTCTTCAATGAAATAGTTGATTGTTTCAATGATTTCCTCTTTGACTAGCTGGTTTTGGAGAATCATACTTAAAAAATCCTAGAGAATCAACTAAGAAGCTAGTAGAAATAATCAACAACTTTAGCAAAGTGGCAGGATACAAAATAAATGCACATAAATCATCAGCATTTCTATATATTTCCAACACATTAGAGCAGCAAGAGATAGAAAGAGAAATACCATTTAAAATCACCCTAGGCAATATAAAATACTTGGGAATCTATCTACCAAAACAAACACAGCTACTATACGTAAACAACTACAAAACACTTTCCAGACAAATAAAACTGGATCTCAGCAATTGGAAAGCCATTAATTGTTCATGGGTAGGATGAGCTAACATAATAAAAATGAACATTCTACCCAAATTAATTACCTATTTAGCGCCATACTTATCAAATTACCAAAAAACTTCTTTACTGAATTAGGAAAATTACTGAATTAGGAAAAACTATAACAAATTTCATTTGGAATAACAAAAGATCAAGAATATCAAGGGAAATAATGAAAAATATGTGAAGGAAGGGGGCCTAGCAGTACCAGATATTAAACTAT
Organism: Gracilinanus agilis; assembly: GCF_016433145.1. Lineage (NCBI taxonomy): Eukaryota > Metazoa > Chordata > Mammalia > Didelphimorphia > Didelphidae > Gracilinanus > Gracilinanus agilis. Next base: position 1,843 of record NW_025387412.1, on the reverse strand, counting down.
ACTATAAAGCAGCAGTCATTAAAACAATATGGTACTGGCTAAGAGATAGAAGGGAGGGGGGCAGCTGGGTAGCTCAGTGGAGTGAGAGTCAGGCCTAGAGACAGGAGGTCCTAGGTTCAAACCCAGCCTCAGCCACTTCCCAGCTGTGTGACCCTGGGCAAGTCACTTGACCCCCATTGCCCACCCTTACCAATCTTCCACCTATGAGACAATACAAAGAAGTACAAGGGTTTAAAAAAAAAAAAGAAGGGAGGATCAGTGGAATAGACTTGGGGTTAATGATGTCAGCAAGACAGTGTATGATAAACCCAAAGAGCCCAAATTTAGGGACATAAATCCACTATTTGACAAAAACTGCTGGGAAACTTGGAAAACAATATGGAAGAGATTAGGTTTAGATCAACATCTCACACCCTACACCAAGATAAATTCAGAGTGGGTGAATTACCTGAATATAAAGAGAGAAACTATAAATAAGTTAAGTGAACACAAAATAGCATACCTATTAGATCTCTGGGAAAGGAAAGATTTTAAAACCAAGCAAGAGTTAGAGAAAATTACAAAATGTAAATTTAATGGTTTTGATTATATCAAGCTAAAAAGCTTTTGTACAAACAAACACAATGTAGTCAAAATCAGAAGGGAAACAAAAAATTGGGGAAAAAAATCTTTATAACAAAAAACTCTGACAGGGGTCTAATTACTCAAATATACAAGGAGTTAAATCAATTGTATAAAAATCAAGCCATTCCCCAATTGAAAAATGGGCAAGAGACATGAATAGGCAATTTTCAGGTAAAGAAATCAAAAGTATCAATAAGCACATGAGAAAGTGTTCTAAATCTCTAATAATTAGAGAAATGCAAATCAAAACAACTCAGGTACCACCTCACACCTAGCAGATTGGCTAAAATGAAAGAAGAGGAGAGTAATGAATGCTGGAGGGGATGTGGCAAAATTGGGACATTAATGCATTGCTGGTGGAGTTGTGAACTGATCCAACAGTTCTGGCTGGCAATATGGAACTATGCTCAAAGGGCTATAAAAGAATGCCTGCCCTTTGATCCAGCCATACTATTGCTGGGTTTGTACCCCAAAGAGATCATAGATAAACAGACTTGTATGAAAATATTTATAGCTGCGCTTTTCGTAGTGGCAAAAAACTGGAAAAGGAGGGGATGTCCTTCAATTGGGGAATGGCTGAACAAATTGTGGTATATGTTGGTGATGGAATACTTCTGTGCTAAAAGGAATAATAAACTGGAGGAGTTCCAGGTGAACTGTAAAGACCCCCAGGAACTGATGCAGAGTGAAAGGAGCAGATCCAGGAGAACATTGTACACAGAGACTGATATACTGTGGTAAAATCGAATGTAATGGACTTCTGTACCAGCAGCAATGCAATGACACAAGACAGCTATGAGGGATTTATGGTAAAGAACACTGCCCGCATTCAGAGGAAGGACTGCAGGAGAGGAAACATATAAGAAAAACACCTGCTTGAACACATGGGTTGGGGTGGACATGATTGGGGATGTGGACTCGAAACGACCACACCAATGCAACTAACAACAATATGGAAATAGGCCCTGAACAAGGACACATGTTATAACCAGTGGAAATGTGTGTCGGCCATGGGTGGGGGGAAAACGGGGGGTGAAGGGGAAAGTAGGGGTATGAAGCATGTAATCAGGTTAAAAATGAATATTAATAAATGTATATAAAAAAAAGATGGACTAACAAACTGGGGAAACACAAACCCCACCAAAGAACAAGGAATGGGAGATTATGGATTAGCAGTTGATACCAACTGCCACCACAGATCCACCTAGCCTGGGAGTCT
>NW_025387411.1:0-5223 GCF_016433145.1 Gracilinanus agilis | reverse complement strand
TTTCTGAATATCGTATTCCAAGCCTTGCGATCTTTTAGCATGGAGGCTGCCAGATCCTGTGTGATCCTGATTGTTGCTCCTTGATATTTGAATTGTTTCTTTCTGGCCTCTTGTAAGATTTTTTTCTTTTGCTTGGAAACTCTTGAATTTGGCAATTATATTTCTGGGTGTTTTCTTTTCTTGATCGAATGTCGCAGGTGTTCTATGAATCCTTTCAATGTCTATATTGCCCTCTTGTTGTAGGACTTCAGGGCAATTTTGCTGAATTATTTCTGTTAGTATGGAGTCCAGGTTTCTATTATTTTCTGGTTTTTCTGGAAGACCAATTATCCTCAAATTGTCTCTTCTAGAGTGGTTTTCTTGGTCTGTCACTCTCTCATTGAGATATTTGATGTTTCCTTCTATTTTTTCAGTCTTTTGACTTTGTTTTATTTGTTCTTGTTGTCTTGAGAGATCATTAGCTTCTACTTCCTCAATTCTAGCCTTTAGGGATTGATTTTCGGCTATAATCTTTCGGTTTTCAGTTATGATCTTTTGATTTTTGGCTATAATCTTCTGGTTTTCGGCCATAATCTTCTGGTATTCCTTTTCAATCTGGTCATTTCTGGTGTTCAATTTGCTTATCAGTTCATTTGGTTTCTGAGCCTCACTTTCCAATTGCAAGATTCTACCTTTTTAAACAATTTTTTTCTTGCCAGATCTCTTCCATTTTCCTCAAGATCTCAGTTTTAAACTCTTCCATAGCTTGTGAGGAGTTTTCCTTATTTGAGGAGGGTCCGGATGCTTGTTTGTTCTCCTCCTCTGTTTGCTCGGTTGTCTGGATTTTCTCTGTGTAAAAGTTGTCGAGTGTTAAAGACTTCTTTTTCTTGTTGTTAATATTTCTCTTCTGAACTTCCTGAGACTGGGTAGCCATCATTAGCCCAGCAGCTTCTCAGGTTTATCCTCACACTCAGGGTCTGTCCGCGGTCAAGCCCCCTGGTGGACCCCCTTGCTTGATCCTCTGCAAGAGGTTTCTTTACCAGTCTCATGGCGTTGCTTCCACAGTCGTATACCTGTCTGCACTGGTTCCCCACTCAGGGTTTCAGAGCTTTAGCTTGTGGCTGTGTCTGCCTCCACCCACGCCTCTACCTGTGCCTGCGCTCTGCGCCCTGGGTCCATTCTCAGCGTCCTGCTCCCACACTCAGATTTTGTGTGCGTTCGTTAGCTTTTTGGGGTCCTAAATCTTGCTGCTCTCAGGAACAGGCCCTGGAGCTGCCAATGACTCGATGGGTGCCCCAAACTTGCTCTATTTCTTTTTAGCTGGCTTTAGCGCTACAGGTGTTGTGTGTGGAGGGGGTGGGGGTGGGGTGGTTGCTCAGTCCGCGATTTAGTGAGAGCTGTTTCACCCCTTTATAGCATGGAAATGCCTCGATTCCACGTACCTTCCACGCTGTGTCCTGTTGTGGGGTTCCTCTGTTCGTCTGGACTTGTTTTTATGTCCCCTTGAGGAGTTTTGTGTGTTTCGGTCAGGAGAGGTTAAGAGCTGCTTCTTACTCTGCCGCCATCTTAACCCAGAACCACCAGGCAGGAATGTTTTAAATATCATTTTTTTAAAAGTCCCTGGTTTTTTGATAGGCTCAGTTTTGCCAGGCATGTTATTTGGGATTGTATCTCAAGTTCCTTTCTACTTTGGGAAGACATTAATACCTTCCTTTCTACCATTTCTTGTTAGGAGAGAAAACTGCAATTACTTTACCTCCTGACCATAATTCCAACTGTATGATGTTCAACAATTCCTTGCGTCTTTCTGAGGCTCAAGAGGGCTAAATCATAAACTAATCAGATCATCTCTGAAAAGTCAATGGATTTCTCAGAGTCTCAAAAGACATGGAGGGAGGCAGCTAGGTGGTTCAGTGGATTAAGAGACAGGCCTTTAGATGGGAGATCAGGGGTTAAAATCTAGCCTCAAACTCTTTCAAACTGTGTGACCCTGGAAGTCACTTAATTCACATTGTCTAGCCTTTATTGCTCTTCTGCCTTAGAACCAATACACAGTATTAATTCTAAGACAGAAGGAAAGGATTAAAAAAAAAAAACATAGACCATTCAGGTCTGGGTTGTAATAGATGATCTTTGAAGCTGGGGGCAGGATCTCAGGATCCCTATGATACTAAGATGCAGAGATATCTCAGTTCATGTGGCTGGGGGGGGGGGGGATTGGTGTACAACTACAACTAATTGCATCATCTCTATCTCACAAGTCTGGGATGCCAGAGAGGGTATGCTGTAGTATGGGACCACTGAAAGGTGCCCAACAGTCTGGCCTTGAGCTTCTGAGGTGAGGACCTATCTCTATCTCACTCCAGACCCCTAACCCCAAACCTACAGGCATAAGTGAGCCACAAATCAGGGCTAACACCAGCCCCCAGGGCCTGAACCTGAGCCCTCTAAAACAGTACTTCTTAACCAGGGATCTATAAATGTTCATTTAAAAATGTTTTGATAATTGTTTCAATATAATTTGTATCCGTAATTCTATATATTTTTAAATATATTTTGAATATCATTCTGAGAAGGGATCTATGGGTTTCATTATGCTGGCACAAGGATCTCATGCTAAAAAACTGTAAAGAAGGTCTGATATAAAGTTGATAATAGTAACTGGTCTAACGAAAGCATTTGTGGATTCTAAGCAAGGTTAAAAATTGTTTTCCATATGGCAATAAATATAACAATTTAGGAGATATGGACGAATATTTACAAAAATATAAACTGCCTAGATTAACAGCAGAAGAAATAGAATACCTAAATAATCCCATATCAGAAAAAGAAATTGAACAAGCCATCAAAGAACTCCCTAAGAAAAAATCGCCAGGGCCTGATGGATTCACAAGTGAATTCTATCAGACATTCAAAGAGCAACTAATCCCAATACTATACAAATTATTTGATATGATAAGCAAAGAAGGAGTCCTACCAAATTCCTTTTATGACACAAATATGGTACTGATTCCAAAGCCAGGGAGACCAAAAACAGAGAAAGAAAACTACAGACCAATCTCCCTAATGAACATAGATGCAAAAATCTTAAATAGAATACTAGCAAAGAGACTCCAGCAAGTAATTAAGAAGATCATCCACCACGATCAGGTGGGATTTATACCAGGAATGCAAGGTTGGTTCAACATTAGGAAAACCATCCACATAATTGACCATATCAACAGTCTAAGAAACAAAAATCACATGATTATCTCAATAGATGCTGAAAAAGCCTTTGACAAAATACAGCATCCATTCCTATTGAAAACACTGAAAAGTATAGGAAATGAAGGACCTTTCCTAAAAATAATAAACAGTATATACCTAAAACCATCAACAAACATCATATGCAATGGGGATAAATTACAAGCCTTCCCAATAAGATCAGGAGTAAAACAAGGATGCCCATTGTCACCTCTATTATTTAACATTGTACTAGAAACACTAGCAGTTGCAATTAGAGAAGAAAAAGAAATTGAAGGTATCAAAGTGGGCAAGGAGGAGACTAAGCTATCACTCTTTGCAGATGATATGATGGTCTACTTAAAAAATCCTAGAGAATCAACTAAGAAGCTTGTAGAAATAATCAACAACTTTAGCAAAGTTGCAGGATACAAAATAAATGCACAAAATCATCAGCATTTCTATACATTTCCAACACACTAAAGCAGCAAGAAGTAGAAAGAGAAACACCATTCAAAATCACCCTAGACAATATAAAATACTTAGGAATATACCTACCAAAACAAACACAACAATTATATGAAAACAACTACAAAACACTTTCCAAACAAATAAAACTGGATCTAAACAATTGGAAAGCCATTGATTGCTCATGGGTAGGTCGAGCTAACATAATAAAAATGACAATTCTACCCAAATTAATTTACCTATTTAGTGCCATACCTATCAAGCTACCAAAAAACTTCTTTACTGAATTAGAAAAAACTATAACAAATTTTATTTGGAATAACAAAAGATCAAGAATATCAAAGGAAATAATGAAAAAAAAATGTGAAGGAAGGGGGCCTAGCAGTACCAGATATTAAACTATACTATAAAGCAGCAGTCATCAAAACAATATGGTACTGGCTAAGAGATAGAGAGGAGGATCAATGGAATAGACTGGGGATAAATGACATCAGCAAGACAGTGTATGATAAACCCAAAGAGCCCAACTTTTGGGACATGAATCCACTATTTGACAAAAACTGCTGGGAAATCTGGAAAACAATATGGGAGAGATTAGGTCTAGATCAACATCTCACACCCTACACCAAGATAAATTCAGAATGGGTGAACGACTTGAATATAAAGAGGGAAACTATAAACATGTTAAGTGAACACAGAATAGTATACTTGTCAGATCTCTGGGAAAGGAAAGACTTTAAAACCAAGCAAGAGTTAGAGAAAATTACAAAATGTAAATTAAATGGTTTTGATTATATTAAACTAAAAAGTTTTTGTACAAACAAAAACAATGTAGTCAAAATCAGAAGGGAAACAACAAATTGGGAAAGGATCTTTATAACGAAAAACTCTGACAAGGGTCTAATGACTCAAATATACAAGGAGTTAAAGCAATTGTATAAAACATCAAGCCATTCCCCAATTGATAAATGGGCAAGAGACATGAATAGGCAATTTTCAGGTAAAGAAATCAAAAGTATCAATAAGCACATGAGAAAGTGTTCCAAATCTCTAATAATTAGAGAAATGCAAATCAAAACAACTCTGAGGTATCACCTCACACCTAGCAGATTGGCTAAAATGAAAGAAGGGGAGAGTAATGAATGTTGGAGGGTATGTGGCAAAATTGGGACATTAATGCATTGCTGGTGGAGCTGTGAACTGATCCAACCATTCTGGCTGCTAATTTGGAATCACGCTCAAAGGGCTATAAAAGAATGCCTGCCCTTTGATCCAGCCATACCATTGCTGGGTTTGTACCCCAAAGAGATCATAGATAAACAGACTTGTACGAAAATATTCATAGCTGCGCTTTTTGTGGTGGCAACAAATTGGAAAAGGAGGGTATGTCCTTCAATTGGGGAATGGCTGAACAAACTGTGGTATATGCGGGTGATGGAATACTATTGTGCTCAAAGGAATAATAAACTGGAGGAGTTCCAGGCGAACTGGAGAGACCTCCGGGAACTGATGCAGAGCAAAAGGAGCAGAGCCCGAAGAACATTGTACACAGAG